>NW_027254399.1:112500-242500 GCF_044704955.1 Pristiophorus japonicus | reverse complement strand
AAGAGAAGCAAAAGAGGAAATAGCAGAGGCTCTGACCATCATTTTCCAATCCTCTCTGGCTACAGGTATGATGCCAGAGGACTGGAGAACAGCTAACGTTGTTTAAATAGAGAGAAAGGGATAGACCGAGTAATTACAGGCCAGTCAGCCTAACCTCAGTGGTGGGAATATTATTGGAAAAAATCCTGAGGGACAGGATAAATCTACATTGAAAAGACACAGATTAATCAGGGACAGTCAGCACGGATTTGTTAAGGGAAGGTCGTGTCTGACTAACTTGATTGAATTTTTCGAGGAGGTAACCAAGAGGGTCGATGAGGGCAGTGTGTACAATGTAGTGTATATGGATTTTAGCAAAGCTTTTGATAAGGTCCCACATGGCAGACTGGTCACAAAAGTAAAAGCCCCTGGGATCCAGGGCAAAGTGACAAGTTGGATCCAAAATTGTCTCAGAGGCAGGAAGCAAAGGGTAATGGTTGATGGATGTTTGTGTGACTGGAAGGATGTTTCCAGTGGGGTTCCGCAGGGCTCAGTGCTGGGTCCCTTGCTTTTTGTGGTATATATCAATGACTGAGACTTGACTATAGGGAGTATGATTAAGAAGTTTACAGATGATACAAAAACAGGCTGTGTGGTTGATAATGAAGAAGAAAGCTGTGGACTGCAGGAAGATATCAATCAACTGGTTATTTAATCTGGAGAAGTGTGAGGTAATGCATTTGGGGAGGGTTAACAAGGAAAGGGAATACACATTAAATGGTAGGACACTGAGCAGTGTAGAGGAACAGAGGGACCTGGGAGTGCAGGTCCACAGATCCCTGAAGGTAGCAGGCCAGGTGGATAAGGTGGTTAAGAAGGCATACGGAATACTTGCCTTTATTAGCCGAGGCATGGAATACAAGAGCAGGGGGGTTATGCTTGAACTGTATAAAACATTGGTTAGGCCACAGCTGGAGTACTGCGTGCAGTTCTGGTCACCACATTACAGGAAGGATGTGATTGCACTGGAGAGGGTACAGAGGAGATGTATGAGGATGTTGCTGGGAGTGGAGAGTTTTAGCTATGAGGAAAGATTGGATAGGCTGGGGTTGTTTTCCTTGGAACAGAGGAGGCTGAGGGGAGACCTGATTGAGGTGTATAAAGTATGAGGGGCCTGGATAAAGTGCAAAGGAAGGATCTGTTTCCCTTGGTAGAGGGGACATAGATTTAAAGTAATTGGGGGGAGGTTTAGAGGGGATTTGAGGGAAGATTTCTTCACCCAGAGGGTGGTGGGGGTCTGGAACTCACGGCCTGAAAGGGTGGTAGAGGCAGAAACCCTCACCACATTTAAACAGGACCTGGATGTACCTGAAGTGCTGTAACCCACAGGGCTACGGACCCAGAGCGGGAAAGTGGGATTAGGCTGGGTAGTTCTTGGTCGGCCGGTGTGGACACGATGGGCCGAATGGCCTCCTTCTGTGCTGTAAATTTCTCTGATTCTATGACTGACACAGACACACAGGCTGAAAGAGGCTGACAGACAGACAGACTCAGAGACTGACACAGATAGACTCAGAGACTGACAGACACAGACAGACAGAGGCTGACAGCCACACACATAGGCAGACAGACAGACACACACACACACAGACAGACTCACAGACACAGACAGACTCAGAGACTGACACAGACACACAGGCTGAAAGAGGCTGACAGACAGACAGACTCAGAGACTGACACAGACTGACTCAGAGACTGACACAGACTGACACGACACAGACAGAGGCTGACAGCCACACACATAGACAGACAGGGAGGCAGACAGACAGACACACACACACAGACAGACTCTCAGAAACAGACAGACTCAGAGACTGACACAGACATACAGGTTGACAGATAGACTCAGATGCACAGACGCAGACAAGCAGACACACACACAGGCAGACACACACACACACACAGGCTGACACACAGGCAGGCAGAGGCAGAGACACACAGGCAGACACATAGGCACAGGCTGATACGCACACACAGACAGACAAGTCCTTAATATAGAGTCTGCTGTCAGAATATTTATTGAGGTGAGCAGACTGTGCTGAAGGCCCCGTGCTCTCTGTTCTACCCTCAACTCCCCAATGAAGAAATTCCTGGCAATTTGCCCTCCCAAGCAGCCTAATGAGAACACTGCTGTGGAAAATCCTCCATTCACTCCAAACAGGCGGATCATTAGCCGACTAAAAGCTGATAATGAGGTCCCAGTGTAACACATTAACCAGAGGCACTGCACCGACAGTTCAAATATCAGTCCTGAGTCCGCAGGCCTCCACCAATCGCCACACAGCTTCCTGTCTCACTCCAAATATTCCACTTGTGTACATTGCAAATCACAGAGTCAGGCCTTTGATTCCCTCAGTAACTGGCACCTGTGGCACAACACACGTTCAGCAAAGCTCCTGGAAATCAGCCAGGGTTCCTGCTCCTGATCACTGCCCAGTGACCCCTGGGTTAGAGAGAGGGGAAATCAGCCAGGGTTCCTGCTCCTGATCACTGCTCCGTGATCCCTGGGTTAGAGAGAGAGGAAATCAGCCAGGGTTCCTGCTCCTGATCACTGCCCAGTGATCCCTGGGTTAGAGAGAGGATAAATCAGCCAGGGTTCCTGCTCCTGATCACTGCCCACTGACCCCTGGGTTAGAGAGAGAGGAAATCAGCCAGGGTTCCTGCTCCTGATCACTGCCCACTGACCCCTGGGTTAGAGAGAGGGGAAATCAGCCAGGGTTCCTGCTCCTGATCACTACCCAGTGACCCCTGAGTTAGAGAGAGGGGAAATCAGCCAGGGTTCCTGCTCCTGATCACTGTCCAGTGAACCCTGGGTTAGAGAGAGGGGAAATCAGCCAGGGTTCCTGCTCCTGATCACTGCCCAGTGACCCCTGGGTTAGAGCGAGGGGAAATCAGCCAGGGTTCCTGCTCCTGATCACTGCCCAGTGACCCCTGGGTTAGAGGGAGATGGGAAATCAGCCAGGGTTCCTGCTCCTGATCACTGCCCAGTGACCCTGGGGTTAGAGAGAGAGGAAATCAGCCAGGGTTCCTGCCCCTGATCACTGCCCACTGACCCCTGGGTTAGAGAGAGGGGAAATCAGCCAGGGTTCCTGCCCCTGATCCCTGCCCACTGATCCCTGGGTTAGAGAGAGGGGAAATCAGCCAGGGTTCCTGCCCCTGATCACTGCCCAGTGACCCCTGGGTTAGAGAGTGGGGAAATCAGCCAGGGTTCCTGCTCCTGATCACTGCCCCGTGACCCCTGGGTTAGAGAGAGGGGAAATCAGCCAGGGTTCCTGCTCCTGATCACTGCCCAGTGACCTCTGGGTTAGAGAGAGGGGAAATCAGCCAGGGTTCCTGCTCCTGATCACTGCCCACTGACCCCTGGGTTAGAGAGAGGGAAAATCAGCCAGGGTTCCTGCTCCTGATCACTGCCCATTGACCCCTGGTTTACAGAGAGGGGAAATCAGCCATGGTTCCTGCTCCTGATCACTGCTCACTGACCCCTGGGTTAGAGAGAGAGGGCAAATCAGCCAGGGTTCCTGATCACTGCCCAGTGACCCCTGGGTTAGAGAGAGAGGGGAAATCAGCCAGGGTTCCTGTTCCTGATCACTGCCCACTGACCCCTGGGTTAGAGAGAGAGGGGAAATCAGCCAGGGTTCCTGATCACTGTCCAGTGACCCCTGGGTTAGAGAGAGAGGGGAAATCAGCCAGGGTTCCTGCTCCTGATCACTGCCCAGTGACCCCTGGGTTAGAGAGAGAGGGGAAATCAGCTAGGGTTCCTGCCCCGGATCACTGCCCAGTGACCCCTGGGTTAGAGAGACGGGAAATCAGCCAGGGTTCCTGCTCCTGATCACTGCCCAGTGACCCCTGGGTTAGAGAGATGGGAAATCAGCCAGGGTTCCTGCTCCTGATCACTGCTCAGTGACCCCTGGGTTAGAGAGAGGGGAAATCAGCCAGGGTTCCTGCTCCTGATCACTGCCCAGTGACCCCTGGGTTAGAGAGATGGGAAATCAGCCAGGGTTCCTGCTCCTGATCACTGCTCAGTGACCCCTGGGTTAGAGAGAGGGGAAATCAGCCAGGGTTCCTGCTCCTGATCACTGCCCAGTGACCCCTGGGTTAGAGAGAGGGGAAATCAGCCAGGGTTCCTGCTCCTGATCACTGCCCAGTGACCCCTGGGTTAGAGAGAGAGGGGAAAACAGCCAGGGTTCCTGCTCCTGATCACTGCCCAGTGACCCCTGGGTTAGAGAGAGGGGAAATCAGCCAGGGTTCCTGCTCCTGATCACTGCCCAGTGACCCCTGGGTTAGAGAGAGGGGAAATCAGCCAGGGTTCCTGCTCCTGATCACTGACCAGTGACCCCTGGGTTAGAGAGACGGGAAATCAGCCAGGGTTCCTGCTCCTGATTACTGCCCAGTGACCCCTGGGTTAGAGGGAGAGGGGAAATCAGCCAGGGTTCCTGCTCCTGATCACTGCCCACTGACCCCTGGGTTAGAGAGAGGGGAAATCAGCCAGGGTTCCTGCCCCTGATCACTGCCCACTGATCCCTGGGTTAGAGAGAGAGAGGGGAAATCAGCCAGGGTTCCTGCTCCTGATCACTGCCCCGTGACCCCTGGGTTAGAGAGAGGGGAAATCAGCCAGGGTTCCTGCCCCTGATCACTGCCCACTGACCCCTGGGTTAGAGAGAGGGGAAATCAGCCAGGGTTCCTGCCCCTGATCCCTGCCCACTGATCCCTGGGTTAGAGAGAGGGGAAATCAGCCAGGGTTCCTGCCCCTGATCACTGCCCAGTGAGCCCTGGGTTAGAGAGAGAGGGGAAATCAGCCAGGGTTCCTGCTCCTGATCACTGCCCCGTGACCCCTGGGTTAGAGAGAGGGGAAATCAGCCAGGGTTCCTGCTCCTGATCACTGCCCACTGACCCCTGGGTTAGAGAGAGGGAAAATCAGCCAGGGTTCCTGCTCCTGATCACTGCCCATTGACCCCTGGGTTACAGAGAGGGGAAATCAGCCATGGTTCCTGCTCCTGATCACTGCTCACTTACCCCTGGGTTAGAGAGAGAGGGCAAATCAGCCAGGGTTCCTGATCACTGCCCAGTGACCCCTGGGTTAGAGAGAGAGGGGAAATCAGCCAGGGTTCCTGTTCCTGATCACTGCCCACTGACCCCTGGGTTAGAGAGAGAGGGGAAATCAGCCAGGGTTCCTGATCACTGTCCAGTGACCCCTGGGTTAGAGAGAGAGGGGAAATCAGCCAGGGTTCCTGCTCCTGATCACTGCCCAGTGACCCCTGGGTTAGAGAGAGAGGGGAAATCAGCCAGGGTTCCTGCCCCGGATCACTGCCCAGTGACCCCTGGGTTAGAGAGACGGGAAATCAGCCAGGGTTCCTGCTCCTGATCACTGCCCCGTGACCCCTGGGTTAGAGAGGGGGAAATCAGCCAGGGTTCCTGCTCCTGATCACTGCCCAGTGACCCCTGGGTTAGAGAGAGAGGGGAAATCAGCCAGGGTTCCTGCTCCTGATCACTGCCCAGTGACCCCTGGGTTACAGAGAGGGGGAAATCAGCCAGGGTTCCTGCTCCTGATCACTGCCCAGTGACCCCTGGGTTAGAGAGAGGTGAAATCAGCCAGGGTTCCTGCTCCTGATCACTGCCCAGTGACCCCTGGGTTAGAGAGAGGGGAAATCAGCCAGGGTTCCTGCTCCTGATCACTGCCCAGTGACCCCTGGGTTAGAGACAGAGGAGAAATCAGCCAGGGTTCCTGCTCCTGATCACTGCCCAGTGACCCCTGGGTTAGAGAGAGAGGGGAAATCAGCCAGGGTTCCTGCTCCTGATCACTGTCCAGTGACCCCTGGGTTAGAGAGAGAGGAAATCAGCCAGGGGTCCTGCTCCTGATCACTGCCCAGTGACCCCTGGGTTAGAGAGAGAGGAAATCAGCCAGGGGTCCTGCTCCTGATCACTGCCCAGTGACCCCTGGGTTACAGAGAGAGGGGAAATCAGCCAGGGTTCCTGCTCCTGATCACTGCCCAGTGACCCCTGGGTTAGAGAGAGGGGAAATCAGCCAGGGTTCCTGCTCCTGATCATTGCCCAGTGATCCCTGGGTTAGAGAGAGCGGAAATCAGCCAGGGTTCCTGCTCCTGATCACTGCCCAGTAATCCCTGGGTTAGAGAGTGGGGAAATCAGCCAGGGTTCCTGCTCCTGATCACTGCCCAGTGACCTCTGGGTTACAGAGAGGGGGAAATCAGCCAGGGTTCCTGCTCCTGATCACTGCCCAGTGACCCCTGGGTTAGAGAGGGGGGAAATCAGCCAGGGTTCCTGTTCCTGATCACTGCCCAGTGACCCCTGGGTTAGAGAGAGGGGAAATCAGCCTGGGTTCCTGCTCCTGATCACTGCCCAGTGACCCCTGGGTTAGAGAGAGAGGGGAAATCAGCCAGGGTTCCTGCTCCTGATCACTGCCCACTGACCCCTGGGTTAGAGAGAGAGGGGAAATCAGCCAGGGTTCCTGCTCCTGATCACTGCCCAGTGACCCCTGGGTTAGAGAGAGGGAAATCAGCCAGGGTTCCTGCTCCTGATCACTGCCCAGTGACCCCTGGGTTAGAGAGAGGGGAAATCAGCCAGGGTTCCTGCTCCTGATCACTGCCCAGTGACCCCTGGGTTAGAGAGAGAGGGGAAATCAGCCAGGGTTCCTGCTCCTGATCACTGCCCAGTGACCCCTGGGTTAGAGAGAGGGGAAATCAGCCAGGGTTCCTGCTCCTGATCACTGCCCAGTGACCCCTGGGTTAGAGAGAGAGGGGAAATCAGCCAGGGTTCCTGCTCCTGATCACTGCCCAGTGACCCCTGGGTTAGAGAGAGGGGAAATCAGCCAGGGTTCCTGACCCTGATCACTGCCCAGTGACCCCTGGGTTAGAGAGAGAGGGGAAATCAGCCAGGGTTCCTGCTCCTGATCACTGCCCAGTGACCCCTGGGTTAGAGAGAGGGGAAATCAGCCAGGGTTCCTGCTCCTGATCACTGCCCCGTGACCCCTGGGTTAGAGAGAGAGGGGAAATCAGCCAGGGTTCCTGCTCCTGATCACTGCCCACTGACCCCTGGGTTAGAGAGAGGAAATCAGCCAGGGTTCCTGCTCCTGATCACTGCCCAGTGATCCCTGGGTTAGAGAGAGAGGGGAAATCAGCCAGGGTTCCTGCTCCTGATCACTGCCCACTGACCCCTGGGTTAGAGAGAGGGAAATCAGCCAGGGTTCCTGCTCCTAATCACTGCCCAGTGACGCCTGGGTTAGAGAGAGAGGGGAAATCAGCCAGGGTTCCTGCTCCTGATCACTGTCCAGTGACCCCTGCGTTAGAGAGAGGGGAAATCAGCCAGGGTTCCTGCTCCTGATCACTGCCCAGTGACCCCTGGGTTAGAGAGAGGGGAAATCAGCCAGGGTTCCTGCTCCTGATCACTGCCCAGTGACCCCTGGGTTAGAGAGAGGGGAAATCAGCCAGGGTTCCTGATCCTGATCACTGCCCAGTGACCCCTGGGTTAGAGAGAGAGGGGAAATCAGCCAGGGTTCCTGCTCCTGATCACTGCCCAGTGACCCCTGGGTTAGAGAGAGGGGAAATCAGCCAGGGTTCCTGCTCCTGATCACTGCCCAGTGACCCCTGGGTTAGAGAGAGGGGAAATCAGCCAGGGTTTCTGCTCCTGATCACTGCCCAGTGACCCCTGGGTTAGAGAGAGGGGAAATCAGCCAGGGTTCCTGCTCCTGATCACTGCCCAATGACCCCTGGGTTAGAGAGAGGGGAAATCAGCCAGGGTTCCTGCTCCTGATCACTGCCCAGTGACCCCTGGGTTAGAGAGAGGGGGGAAATCAGCCAGGGTTCCTGCTCCTGATCACTGCCCAGTGACCCCTGGGTTAGAGAGAGGGGAAATCAGCCAGGGTTCCTGCTCCTGATCACTGCCCAGTGACCCCTGGGTTAGAGAGAGAGAGGGGAAATCAGCCAGGGTTCCTGCTCCTGATCACTGCCCAGTGACCCCTGGGTTAGAGAGAGGGGAAATCAGCCAGGGTTCCTGCTCCTGATCACTGCCCAGTGACCCCTGGGTTAGAGAGAGGGGCAATCAGTCAGCGTTCCTGCCCCTGATCACTGCCCAGTGACCCCTGGGTTAGAGAGAGAGAGGGGAAATCAGCCAGGGTTCCTGCTCCTGATCACTACCCAGTGACCCCTGTGTTAGAGAGATGGGAAATCAGCCAGGGTTCCTGCTCCTGATCACTACCCAGTGACCCCTGAGTTAGAGAGAGGGGAAATCAGCCAGGGTTACTGCTCCTGATCACTGCCCAGTGACCCCTGGGTTAGAGGGAGAGGGGAAATCAGCCAGGGTTCCTGCTCCTGATCACTGTCCAGTGACCCCTGGGTTAGAGAGAGGGGAAATCAGCCAGGGTTCCTGCTCCTGATCACTGCCCAGTGACCCCTGGGTTAGAGAGTGGGGAAATCAGCCAGGGTTCCTGCTCCTGATCACTGCCCAGTGACCCCTGGGTTAGAGAGAGGGAAATCAGCCAGGGTTCCTGCTCCTAATCACTGCCCAGTGACGCCTGGGTTAGAGAGAGAGGGGAAATCAGCCAGGGTTCCTGCTCCTGATCATTGCCCAGTGACCCCTGGGTTCGAGAGAGAGGGGAAATCAGCCAGGGTTCCTGCTCCTGATCACTGCCCAGTGACCCCTGGGTTAGAGAGAGCGGAAATCAGCCAGGGTTCCTGCTCCTGATCACTGCCCAGTGATCCCTGGGTTAGAGAGTGGGGAAATCAGCCAGGGTTCCTGCTCCTGATCACTGCCCAGTGACCTCTGGGTTACAGAGAGGGGGAAATCAGCCAGGGTTCCTGCTCCTGATCACTGCCCAGTGACCCCTGGGTTAGAGAGAGGGGAAATCAGCCTGGGTTCCTGCTCCTGATCACTGCCCAGTGACCCCTGGGTTAGAGAGAGAGGGGAAATCAGCCAGGGTTCCTGCTCCTGATCACTGCCCACTGACCCCTGGGTTAGAGAGAGAGGGGAAATCAGCCAGGGTTCCTGCTCCTGATCACTGCCCAGTGACCCCTGGGTTAGAGAGAGGGAAATCAGCCAGGGTTCCTGCTCCTGATCACTGCCCAGTGACCCCTGGGTTAGAGAGAGGGGAAATCAGCCAGGGTTCCTGCTCCTGATCACTGCCCAGTGACCCCTGGGTTAGAGAGAGAGGGGAAATCAGCCAGGGTTCCTGCTCCTGATCACTGCCCAGTGACCCCTGGGTTAGAGAGAGGGGAAATCAGCCAGGGTTCCTGCTCCTGATCACTGCCCAGTGACCCCTGGGTTAGAGAGAGAGGGGAAATCAGCCAGGGTTCCTGCTCCTGATCACTGCCCAGTGACCCCTGGGTTAGAGAGAGGGGAAATCAGCCAGGGTTCCTGACCCTGATCACTGCCCAGTGACCCCTGGGTTAGAGAGAGAGGGGAAATCAGCCAGGGTTCCTGCTCCTGATCACTGCCCAGTGACCCCTGGGTTAGAGAGAGGGGAAATCAGCCAGGGTTCCTGCTCCTGATCACTGCCCCGTGACGCCTGGGTTAGAGAGAGAGGGGAAATCAGCCAGGGTTCCTGCTCCTGATCACTGCCCACTGACCCCTGGGTTAGAGAGAGGAAATCAGCCAGGGTTCCTGCTCCTGATCACTGCCCAGTGATCCCTGGGTTAGAGAGAGAGGGGAAATCAGCCAGGGTTCCTGCTCCTGATCACTGCCCACTGACCCCTGGGTTAGAGAGAGGGAAATCAGCCAGGGTTCCTGCTCCTAATCACTGCCCAGTGACGCCTGGGTTAGAGAGAGAGGGGAAATCAGCCAGGGTTCCTGCTCCTGATCACTGTCCAGTGACCCCTGCGTTAGAGAGAGGGGAAATCAGCCAGGGTTCCTGCTCCTGATCACTGCCCAGTGACCCCTGGGTTAGAGAGAGGGGAAATCAGCCAGGGTTCCTGCTCCTGATCACTGCCCAGTGACCCCTGGGTTAGAGAGAGGGGAAATCAGCCAGGGTTCCTGATCCTGATCACTGCCCAGTGACCCCTGGGTTAGAGAGAGAGGGGAAATCAGCCAGGGTTCCTGCTCCTGATCACTGCCCAGTGACCCCTGGGTTAGAGAGAGGGGAAATCAGCCAGGGTTCCTGCTCCTGATCACTGCCCAGTGACCCCTGGGTTAGAGAGAGGGGAAATCAGCCAGGGTTCCTGCTCCTGATCACTGCCCAGTGACCCCTGGGTTAGAGAGAGGGGAAATCAGCCAGGGTTCCTGCTCCTGATCACTGCCCAGTGAGCCCTGGGTTAGAGAGAGAGGGGAAATCAGCCAGGGTTCCTGCTCCTGATCACTGCCCAGTGACCCCTGGGTTAGAGAGAGGGGAAATCAGCCAGGGTTCCTGCTCCTGATCACTGCCCAGTGACCCCTGGGTTAGAGAGAGGGGAAATCAGCCAGGGTTCCTGCCCCTGATCACTGCCCAGTGACCCCTGGGTTAGAGAGGGGAAATCAGCCAGGGTTCCTGCTCCTGATCACTGCCCAGTGACCCCTGGGTAGAGAGAGGGGAAATCAGCCAGGGTTCCTGCCCCTGATCACTGCCCACTGACCCCTGGGTTAGAGAGAGAGAGGGGAAATCAGCCAGGGTTCCTGCTCCTGATCACTGTCCAGTGACCCCTGGGTTAGAGAGAGAGGGGAAATCAACCAGGGTTCCTGCTCCTGATCACTGTCCAGTGACCCCTGGGTTAGAGAGAGAGGGGAAATCAGCCAGGGTTCCTGCTGCTGATCACTGCCCACTGACCCCTGGGTTAGAGAGAGAGGAAATCAGCCAGGGTTCCTGCTCCTGATCACTGCCCAATGACCCCTGGGTTAGAGAGAGGGGAAATCAGCCAGGGTTCCTGCTCCTGATCACTGCCCAGTGACCCCTGGGTTAGAGAGAGGGGGGAAATCAGCCAGGGTTCCTGCTCCTGATCACTGTCCAGTGACCCCTGGGTTAGAGAGAGGGGAAATCAGCCAGGGTTCCTGCTCCTGATCACTGCCCAGTGACCCCTGGGTTAGAGAGAGAGAGGGGAAATCAGCCAGGGTTCCTGCTCCTGATCACTGCCCAGTGACCCCTGGGTTAGAGAGAGGGGAAATCAGCCAGGGTTCCTGCTCCTGATCACTGCCCAGTGACCCCTGGGTTAGAGAGAGGGGCAATCAGTCAGCGTTCCTGCCCCTGATCACTGCCCAGTGACCCCTGGGTTAGAGAGAGAGAGGGGAAATCAGCCAGGGTTCCTGCTCCTGATCACTACCCAGTGACCCCTGAGTTAGAGAGAGAGAGGGGAAATCAGCCAGGGTTCCTGCTCCTGATCACTACCCAGTGACCCCTGAGTTAGAGAGATGGGAAATCAGCCAGGGTTCCTGCTCCTGATCACTACCCAGTGACCCCTGAGTCAGAGAGAGGGGAAATCAGCCAGGGTTCCTGCTCCTGATCACTGCCCAGTGACCCCTGGGTTAGAGGGAGAGGGGAAATCAGCCAGGGTTCCTGCTCCTGATCACTGTCCAGTGACCCCTGGGTTAGAGAGATGGGAAATCAGCCAGGGTTCCTGCTCCTGATCACTGCCCAGTGACCCCTGGGTTAGAGCGAGGGGAAATCAGCCAGGGTTCCTGCTCCTGATCACTGCCCAGTGACCCCTGGGTTAGAGGGAGATGGGAAATCAGTCAGGGTTCCTGCTCCTGATCACTGCCCAGTGACCCCTGGGTTAGAGGGAGAGGGGAAATCAGCCAGGGTTCCTGCTCCTGATCACTGCCCAGTGACCCTGGGATAGAGAGAGAGGAAATCAGCCAGGGTTCCTGCCCCTGATCACTGCCCACTGACCCCTGGGTTAGAGAGAGGGGAAATCAGCCAGGGTTCCTGCCCCTGATCCCTGCCCACTGACCCCTGGGTTAGAGAGAGGGGAAATCAGACAGGGTTCCTGCCCCTGATCACTGCCCAGTGACCCCTGGGTTAGAGAGTGGGGAAATCAGCCAGGGTTCCTGCTCCTGATCACTGCCCCGTGACCCCTGGGTTAGAGAGAGGGGAAATCAGCCAGGGTTCCTGCTCCTGATCACTGCCCACTGACCCCTGGGTTAGAGAGAGGGAAAATCAGCCAGGGTTCCTGCTCCTGATCACTGCCCATTGACTCCTGGGTTACAGAGAGGGGAAATCAGCCATGGTTCCTGCTCCTGATCACTGCTCACTGACCCCTGGGTTAGAGAGAGAGGGCAAATCAGCCAGGGTTCCTGATCACTGCCCAGTGACCCCTGGGTTAGAGAGAGAGGGGAAATCAGCCAGGGTTCCTGTTCCTGATCACTGCCCACTGACCCCTGGGTTAGAGAGAGAGGGGAAATCAGCCAGGGTTCCTGCCCCGGATCACTGCCCAGTGACCCCTGGGTTAGAGAGACGGGAAATCAGCCAGGGTTCCTGCTCCTGATCACTGACCAGTGACCCCTGGGTTAGAGAGACGGGAAATCAGCCAGGGTTCCTGCTCCTGATCACTGCCCAGTGACCCCTGGGTTCGAGGGAGAGGGGAAATCAGCCAGGGCTCCTGCTCCTGATCACTGCCCAGTGACCCCTGGGTTAGAGAGAGGGGAAATCAGCCAGGGTTCCTGCTCCTGATCACTGACCAGTGACCCCTGGGTTAGAGAGAGGGGAAATCAGCCAGGGTTCCTGCTCCTGATCACTGCCCAGTGACCCCTGGGTTAGAGGGAGAGGGGAAATCAGCCAGGGTTCCTGCTCCTGATCACTGCCCACTGACCCCTGGGTTAGAGAGAGGGGAAATCAGCCAGGGTTCCTGCCCCTGATCACTGCCCACTGATCCCTGGGTTAGAGAGAGGGGAAATCAGCCAGGGTTCCTGCTCCTGATCACTGCCCAGTGACCCCTGGGTAGAGAGAGGGGAAATCAGCCAGGGTTCCTGCCCCTGATCACTGCCCACTGACCCCTGGGTTAGAGAGAGAGAGGGGAAATCAGCCAGGGTTCCTGCTCCTGATCACTGTCCAGTGACCCCTGGGTTAGAGAGAGAGGGGAAATCAACCAGGGTTCCTGCTCCTGATCACTGTCCAGTGACCCCTGGGTTAGAGAGAGAGGGGAAATCAACCAGGGTTCCTGCTCCTGATCACTGTCCAGTGACCCCTGGGTTAGAGAGAGAGGGGAAATCAGCCAGGGTTCCTGCTGCTGATCACTGCCCACTGACCCCTGGGTTAGAGAGAGAGGAAATCAGCCAGGGTTCCTGCTCCTGATCACTGCTCAATGACCCCTGGGTTAGAGAGAGGGGAAATCAGCCAGGGTTCCTGCTCCTGATCACTGCCCAGTGACCCCTGGGTTAGAGAGAGGGGGGAAATCAGCCAGGGTTCCTGCTCCTGATCACTGCTCAATGACCCCTGGGTTAGAGAGAGGGGAAATCAGCCAGGGTTCCTGCTCCTGATCACTGCCCAGTGACCCCTGGGTTAGAGAGAGGGGGGAAATCAGCCAGGGTTCCTGCTCCTGATCACTGCCCAGTGACCCCTGGGTTAGAGAGAGGGGAAATCAGCCAGGGTTCCTGCTCCTGATCACTGCCCAGTGAGCCCTGGGTTAGAGAGAGAGGGGAAATCAGCCAGGGTTCCTGCTCCTGATCACTGCCCAGTGACCCCTGGGTTAGAGAGAGGGGAAATCAGCCAGGGTTCCTGCTCCTGATCACTGCCCAGTGACCCCTGGGTTAGAGAGAGGGGAAATCAGCCAGGGTTCCTGCCCCTGATCACTGCCCAGTGACCCCTGGGTTAGAGAGGGGAAATCAGCCAGGGTTCCTGCTCCTGATCACTGCCCAGTGACCCCTGGGTAGAGAGAGGGGAAATCAGCCAGGGTTCCTGCCCCTGATCACTGCCCACTGACCCCTGGGTTAGAGAGAGAGAGGGGAAATCAGCCAGGGTTCCTGCTCCTGATCACTGTCCAGTGACCCCTGGGTTAGAGAGAGAGGGGAAATCAACCAGGGTTCCTGCTCCTGATCACTGTCCAGTGACCCCTGGGTTAGAGAGAGAGGGGAAATCAGCCAGGGTTCCTGCTGCTGATCACTGCCCACTGACCCCTGGGTTAGAGAGAGAGGAAATCAGCCAGGGTTCCTGCTCCTGATCACTGCCCAATGACCCCTGGGTTAGAGAGAGGGGAAATCAGCCAGGGTTCCTGCTCCTGATCACTGCCCAGTGACCCCTGGGTTAGAGAGAGGGGGGAAATCAGCCAGGGTTCCTGCTCCTGATCACTGTCCAGTGACCCCTGGGTTAGAGAGAGGGGAAATCAGCCAGGGTTCCTGCTCCTGATCACTGCCCAGTGACCCCTGGGTTAGAGAGAGAGAGGGGAAATCAGCCAGGGTTCCTGCTCCTGATCACTGCCCAGTGACCCCTGGGTTAGAGAGAGGGGAAATCAGCCAGGGTTCCTGCTCCTGATCACTGCCCAGTGACCCCTGGGTTAGAGAGAGGGGCAATCAGTCAGCGTTCCTGCCCCTGATCACTGCCCAGTGACCCCTGGGTTAGAGAGAGAGAGGGGAAATCAGCCAGGGTTCCTGCTCCTGATCACTACCCAGTGACCCCTGAGTTAGAGAGAGAGAGGGGAAATCAGCCAGGGTTCCTGCTCCTGATCACTACCCAGTGACCCCTGAGTTAGAGAGATGGGAAATCAGCCAGGGTTCCTGCTCCTGATCACTACCCAGTGACCCCTGAGTCAGAGAGAGGGGAAATCAGCCAGGGATCCTGCTCCTGATCACTGCCCAGTGACCCCTGGGTTAGAGGGAGAGGGGAAATCAGCCAGGGTTCCTGCTCCTGATCACTGTCCAGTGACCCCTGGGTTAGAGAGATGGGAAATCAGCCAGGGTTCCTGCTCCTGATCACTGCCCAGTGACCCCTGGGTTAGAGCGAGGGGAAATCAGCCAGGGTTCCTGCTCCTGATCACTGCCCAGTGACCCCTGGGTTAGAGGGAGATGGGAAATCAGTCAGGGTTCCTGCTCCTGATCACTGCCCAGTGACCCCTGGGTTAGAGGGAGAGGGGAAATCAGCCAGGGTTCCTGCTCCTGATCACTGCCCAGTGACCCTGGGATAGAGAGAGAGGAAATCAGCCAGGGTTCCTGCCCCTGATCACTGCCCACTGACCCCTGGGTTAGAGAGAGGGGAAATCAGCCAGGGTTCCTGCCCCTGATCCCTGCCCACTGACCCCTGGGTTAGAGAGAGGGGAAATCAGACAGGGTTCCTGCCCCTGATCACTGCCCAGTGACCCCTGGGTTAGAGAGTGGGGAAATCAGCCAGGGTTCCTGCTCCTGATCACTGCCCCGTGACCCCTGGGTTAGAGAGAGGGGAAATCAGCCAGGGTTCCTGCTCCTGATCACTGCCCACTGACCCCTGGGTTAGAGAGAGGGAAAATCAGCCAGGGTTCCTGCTCCTGATCACTGCCCATTGACTCCTGGGTTACAGAGAGGGGAAATCAGCCATGGTTCCTGCTCCTGATCACTGCTCACTGACCCCTGGGTTAGAGAGAGAGGGCAAATCAGCCAGGGTTCCTGATCACTGCCCAGTGACCCCTGGGTTAGAGAGAGAGGGGAAATCAGCCAGGGTTCCTGTTCCTGATCACTGCCCACTGACCCCTGGGTTAGAGAGAGAGGGGAAATCAGCCAGGGTTCCTGCCCCGGATCACTGCCCAGTGACCCCTGGGTTAGAGAGACGGGAAATCAGCCAGGGTTCCTGCTCCTGATCACTGACCAGTGACCCCTGGGTTAGAGAGACGGGAAATCAGCCAGGGTTCCTGCTCCTGATCACTGCCCAGTGACCCCTGGGTTCGAGGGAGAGGGGAAATCAGCCAGGGCTCCTGCTCCTGATCACTGCCCAGTGACCCCTGGGTTAGAGAGAGGGGAAATCAGCCAGGGTTCCTGCTCCTGATCACTGACCAGTGACCCCTGGGTTAGAGAGAGGGGAAATCAGCCAGGGTTCCTGCTCCTGATCACTGCCCAGTGACCCCTGGGTTAGAGGGAGAGGGGAAATCAGCCAGGGTTCCTGCTCCTGATCACTGCCCACTGACCCCTGGGTTAGAGAGAGGGGAAATCAGCCAGGGTTCCTGCCCCTGATCACTGCCCACTGATCCCTGGGTTAGAGAGAGGGGAAATCAGCCAGGGTTCCTGCTCCTGATCACTGCCCAGTGACCCCTGGGTAGAGAGAGGGGAAATCAGCCAGGGTTCCTGCCCCTGATCACTGCCCACTGACCCCTGGGTTAGAGAGAGAGAGGGGAAATCAGCCAGGGTTCCTGCTCCTGATCACTGTCCAGTGACCCCTGGGTTAGAGAGAGAGGGGAAATCAACCAGGGTTCCTGCTCCTGATCACTGTCCAGTGACCCCTGGGTTAGAGAGAGAGGGGAAATCAACCAGGGTTCCTGCTCCTGATCACTGTCCAGTGACCCCTGGGTTAGAGAGAGAGGGGAAATCAGCCAGGGTTCCTGCTGCTGATCACTGCCCACTGACCCCTGGGTTAGAGAGAGAGGAAATCAGCCAGGGTTCCTGCTCCTGATCACTGCTCAATGACCCCTGGGTTAGAGAGAGGGGAAATCAGCCAGGGTTCCTGCTCCTGATCACTGCCCAGTGACCCCTGGGTTAGAGAGAGGGGGGAAATCAGCCAGGGTTCCTGCTCCTGATCACTGCCCAGTGACCCCTGGGTTAGAGAGAGGGGAAATCAGCCAGGGTTCCTGCTCCTGATCACTGCCCAGTGACCCCTGGGTTAGAGAGAGAGAGGGGAAATCAGCCAGGGTTCCTGCTCCTGATCACTGCCCAGTGACCCCTGGGTTAGAGAGAGGGGAAATCAGCCAGGGTTCCTGCTCCTGATCACTGCCCAGTGACCCCTGGGTTAGAGAGAGGGGCAATCAGTCAGCGTTCCTGCCCCTGATCACTGCCCAGTGACCCCTGGGATAGAGAGAGAGAGGGGAAATCAGCCAGGGTTCCTGCTCCTGATCACTACCCAGTGACCCCTGAGTTAGAGAGAGAGAGGGGAAATCAGCCAGGGTTCCTGCTCCTGATCACTGCCCAGTGATCCCTGGGTTAGAGAGAGGGGAAATCAGCCAGGGTTCCTGCTCCTGATCACTGCCCAGTGATCCCTGGGTTAGAGAGAGAGGGGAAATCAGCCAGGGTTCCTGCTCCTGATCACTGCCCAGTGATCCCTGGGTTAGAGAGAGAGGGGAAATCAGCCAGGGTTCCTGCTCCTGATCACTGCCCACTGACCCCTGGGTTAGAGAGAGGGGAAATCAGCCAGGGTTCCTGCTCCTGATCACTGCCCAGTGACCCCTGGGTTAGAGAGAGGGGAAATCAGCCAGGGTTCCTGCTCCTGATCACTGCCCACTGACCCCTGGGTTAGAGAGAGGGGAAATCAGCCAGGGTTCCTGCTCCTGATCACTACCCAGTGACCCCTGAGTTAGAGAGAGGGGAAATCAGCCAGGTTTCCTGCTCCTGATCACTGTCCAGTGACCCCTGGGTTAGAGAGATGGGAAATCAGCCAGGGTTCCTGCTCCTGATCACTGCCCAGTGACCCCTGGGTTAGAGCGAGGGGAAATCAGCCAGGGTTCCTGCTCCTGATCACTGCCCAGTGACCCCTGGGTTAGAGGGAGATGGGAAATCAGTCAGGGTTCCTGCTCCTGATCACTGCCCAGTGACCCCTGGGTTAGAGGGAGAGGGGAAATCAGCCAGGGTTCCTGCTCCTGATCACTGCCCAGTGACCCTGGGATAGAGAGAGAGGAAATCAGCCAGGGTTCCTGCCCCTGATCACTGCCCACTGATCCCTGGGTTAGAGAGAGGGGAAATCAGCCAGGGTTCCTGCCCCTGATCCCTGCCCACTGACCCCTGGGTTAGAGAGAGGGGAAATCAGCCAGGGTTCCTGCCCCTCATCACTGCCCAGTGACCCCTGGGTTAGAGAGTGGGGAAATCAGCCAGGGTTCCTGCTCCTGATCACTGCCCCGTGACCCCTGGGTTAGAGAGAGGGGAAATCAGCCAGGGTTCCTGCTCCTGATCACTGCCCACTGACCCCTGGGTTAGAGAGAGGGAAAATCAGCCAGGGTTCCTGCTCCTGATCACTGCCCATTGACCCCTGGGTTACAGAGAGGGGAAATCAGCCATGGTTCCTGCTCCTGATCACTGCTCACTGACCCCTGGGTTAGAGAGAGAGGGCAAATCAGCCAGGGTTCCTGATCACTGCCCAGTGACCCCTGGGTTAGAGAGAGAGGGGAAATCAGCCAGGGTTCCTGTTCCTGATCACTGCCCACTGACCCCTGGGTTAGAGAGAGAGGGGAAATCAGCCAGGGTTCCTGATCACTGCCCAGTGACCTCTGGGTTAGAGGGAGAGGGGAAATCAGCCAGGGTTCCTGCTCCTGATCACTGCCCAGTGACCCCTGGGTTAGAGAGAGAGGGGAAATCATCCAGGGTTCCTGCCCCGGATCACTGCCCAGTGACCCCTGGGTTAGAGAGAGAGGGGGAAATCAGCCAGGGTTCCTGCTCCTGATCACTGACCAGTGACCCCTGGGTTAGAGAGAGAGGGGAAATCAGCCAGGGTTCCTGCTCCTGATCACTGACCAGTGACCCCTGGGTTAGAGAGACGGGAAATCAGCCAGGGTTCCTGCTCCTGATCACTGCCCAGTGACCCCTGGGTTAGAGGGAGAGGGGAAATCAGCCAGGGTTCCTGCTCCTGATCACTGCCCAGTGACCCCTGGCTTAGAGAGAGGGGAAATCAGCCAGGGTTCCTGCTCCTGATCACTGACCAGTGACCCCTGGGTTAGAGGGAGAGGGGAAATCAGCCAGGGTTCCTGCTCCTGATCACTGCCCACTGACCCCTGGGTTAGAGAGAGGGGAAATCAGCCAGGGTTCCTGCCCCTGATCACTGCCCACTGATCCCTGGGTTAGAGAGTGGGGAAATCAGCCAGGGTTCCTGCTCCTGATCACTGCCCCGTGACCCCTGGGTTAGAGAGAGGGGAAATCAGCCAGGGTTCCTGCCCCTGCTCCTGATCACTGCCCACTGACCCCTGGGTTAGAGAGAGGGGAAATCAGCCAGGGTTCCTGCTCCTGATCACTGCCCAGTGATCCCTGGGTTAGAGAGAGAGAAAATCAGCCAGGGTTCCTGCTCCTGATCACTGCCCAGTGACCCCTGGGTTAGAGAGAGGGGAAATCAGCCAGGGTTCCTGCCCCTGATCACTGCCCAGTGATCCCTGGGTTAGAGAGAGAGGAAATCAGCCAGGGTTCCTGCTCCTGATCACTGCCCAGTGACCCCTGGGTTAGAGAGAGGGGAAATCAGCCAGGGTTCCTGCCCCTGATCACTGCCCAGTGACCCCTGGGTTAGAGAGAGAGGGGAAATCAGCCAGGGTTCCTGTTCCTGATCATTGCCCACTGACCCCTGGGTTAGAGAGAGAGGGGAAATCAGCCAGGGTTCCTGATCACTGCCCAGTGACCCCTGGGTTAGAGAGAGGGGAAATCATCCAGGGTTCCTGCCCCGGATCACTGCCCAGTGACCCCTGGGTTAGAGAGATGGGAAATCAGCCAGGGTTCCTGCACCTGATCACTGCTCAGTGACCCCTGGGTTAGAGAGAGGGGAAATCAGCCAGGGTTCCTGCTCCTGATCACTGACCAGTGACCCCTGGGTTAGAGAGACGGGAAATCAGCCAGGGTTCCTGCTCCTGATCACTGCCCAGTGACCCCTGGGTTAGAGGGAGAGGGGAAATCAGCCAGGGTTCCTGCTCCTGATCACTGCCCAGTGACCCCTGGGTTAGAGAGAGGGGAAATCAGCCAGGGTTCCTGCTCCTGATCACTGACCAGTGACCCCTGGGTTAGAGAGACGGGAAATCAGCCAGGGTTCCTGCTCCTGATCACTGCCCAGTGACCCCTGGGTTAGAGGGAGAGGGGAAATCAGCCAGGGTTCCTGCTCCTGATCACTGCCCACTGACCCCTGGGTTAGAGAGAGGGGAAATCAGCCAGGGTTCCTGCCCCTGATCACTGCCCACTGATCCCTGGGTTAGAGAGTGGGGAAATCAGCCAGGGTTCCTGCTCCTGATCACTGCCCCGTGACCCCTGGGTTAGAGAGAGGGGAAATCAGCCAGGGTTCCTGCTCCTGCTCCTGATCACTGCCCACTGACCCCTGGGTTAGAGAGAGGGGAAATCAGCCAGGGTTCCTGCTCCTGATCACTGCCCAGTGATCCCTGGGTTAGAGAGAGAGAAAATCAGCCAGGGTTCCTGCTCCTGATCACTGCCCAGTGACCCCTGGGTTAGAGAGAGGGGAATTCAGCCAGGGTTCCTGCCCCTGATCACTGCCCAGTGATCCCTGGGTTAGAGAGAGAGGAAATCAGCCAGGGTTCCTGCTCCTGATCACTGCCCAGTGACCCCTGGGTTAGAGAGAGGGGAAATCAGCCAGGGTTCCTGCCCCTGATCACTGCCCAGTGACCCCTGGGTTAGAGAGAGAGTGGAAATCAGCCAGGTTTCCTGCTCCTGATCACTGCCCAGTGACCCCTGGGTTAGAGAGAGGGGAAATCAGCCAGGGTTCCTGCTCCTGATCCCTGCCCAGTGACCCCTGGGTTCGAGAGAGGGGAAATCAGCCAGGGTTCCTGCTCCTGATCACTGCCCACTGACCCCTGGGTTAGAGAGAGAGGGGAAATCAGCCAGGGTTCCTGCCACTGATCACTGCCCAGTGACCCCTGGGTTAGAGAGAGGGGAAATCAGCCAGGGTTCCTGCTCCTGATCACTGCCCAGTGACCCCTGGGTTCGAGAGAGAGGGGAAATCAGCCAGGGTTCCTGCTCCTGATCACTGCCCACTGACCCCTGGGTTAGAGAGTGGGGAAATCAGCCAGGGTTCCTGCTCCTGATCACTGCCCAGTGATCCCTGGGTTAGAGAGAGAGGGTAAATCAGCCAGGGTTCCTGCTCCTGATCATTGCCCAGTGACCCCTGGGTTCGAGAGAGAGGGGAAATCAGCCAGGCTTCCTGCTCCTGATCACTGCCCAGTGACCCCTGGGTTAGAGAGAGGGAAATCAGCTCGGGTTCCTGCTCCTGATCACTGCCCAGTGATCCCTGGGTTCGAGAGAGAGGGTAAATCAGCCAGGGTTGCTGCTCCTGATCACTGCCCACTGACCCCTGGGTTAGAGAGAGAGGAAATCAGCCAGGGTTCCTGCCCCTGATAACTGCCAAGTGACCCCTGGGTTAGAGAGAGAGGAAATCAGCCAGGGTTCCTGCTCCTGATGACTGCCCAGTGACCCCTGGGTTAGAGGGGAAATCAGCCAGGGTTCCTGCTCCTGATCACTGACCAGTGACCCCTGGGTTAGAGAGACGGGAAATCAGCCAGGGTTCCTGCTCCTGATCACTGCCCAGTGACCCCTGGGTTAGAGAGAGAGAGGGGAAATCAGCCAGGGTTCCTGCTCCTGATCACTGCCCAGTGACCCCTGGGTTAGAGAGAGAGTGGGGAAATCAGCCAGGGTTCCTGCTCCTGATCACTGCCCAGTGATCCCTGGGTTAGAGGGAGAGGGGAAATCAGCCAGGGTTCCTGCTCCTGATCACTGCCCAGTGACCCCTGGGTTAGAGAGAGGGGAAATCAGCCAGGGTTCCTGCTCCTGATCACTGACCAGTGACCCCTGGGTTAGAGAGACGGGAAATCAGCCAGGGTTCCTGCACCTGATCACTGCCCAGTGACCCCTGGGTTAGAGGGAGAGGGGAAATCAGCCAGGGTTCCTGCTCCTGATCACTGCCCACTGACCCCTGGGTTAGAGAGAGGGGAAATCAGCCAGGGTTCCTGCCCCTGATCACTGCCCACTGATCCCTGGGTTAGAGAGAGGGGAAATCAGCCAGGGTTCCTGCTCCTGATCACTGCCCAGTGACCCCTGGGTAGAGAGAGGGGAAATCAGCCAGGGTTCCTGCCCCTGATCACTGCCCACTGACCCCTGGGTTAGAGAGAGAGAGGGGAAATCAGCCAGGGTTCCTGCTCCTGATCACTGTCCAGTGACCCCTGGGTTAGAGAGAGAGGGGAAATCAACCAGGGTTCCTGCTCCTGATCACTGTCCAGTGACCCCTGGGTTAGAGAGAGAGGGGAAATCAACCAGGGTTCCTCCTCCTGATCACTGTCCAGTGACCCCTGGGTTAGAGAGAGAGGGGAAATCAGCCAGGGTTCCTGCTGCTGATCACTGCCCACTGACCCCTGGGTTAGAGAGAGAGGAAATCAGCCAGGGCTCCTGCTCCTGATCACTGCCCAATGACCCCTGGGTTAGAGAGAGGGGAAATCAGCCAGGGTTCCTGCTCCTGATCACTGCCCAGTGACCCCTGGGTTAGAGAGAGGGGGGAAATCAGCCAGGGTTCCTGCTCCTGATCACTGCCCAGTGACCCCTGGGTTAGAGAGAGGGGAAATCAGCCAGGGTTCCTGCTCCTGATCACTGCCCAGTGACCCCTGGGTTAGAGAGAGAGAGGGGAAATCAGCCAGGGTTCCTGCTCCTGATCACTGCCCAGTGACCCCTGGGTTAGAGAGAGGGGAAATCAGCCAGGGTTCCTGCTCCTGATCACTGCCCAGTGACCCCTGGGTTAGAGAGAGGGGCAATCAGTCAGCGTTCCTGCCCCTGATCACTGCCCAGTGACCCCTGGGTTAGAGAGAGAGAGGGGAAATCAGCCAGGGTTCCTGCTCCTGATCACTACCCAGTGACCCCTGAGTTAGAGAGAGAGAGGGGAAATCAGCCAGGGTTCCTGCTCCTGATCACTGCCCAGTGATCCCTGGGTTAGAGAGAGGGGAAATCAGCCAGGGTTCCTGCTCCTGATCACTGCCCAGTGATCCCTGGGTTAGAGAGAGAGGGGAAATCAGCCAGGGTTCCTGCTCCTGATCACTGCCCAGTGATCCCTGGGTTAGAGAGAGAGGGGAAATCAGCCAGGGTTCCTGCTCCTGATCACTGCCCACTGACCCCTGGGTTAGAGAGAGGGGAAATCAGCCAGGGTTCCTGCTCCTGATCACTGCCCAGTGACCCCTGGGTTAGAGAGAGGGGAAATCAGCCAGGGTTCCTGCTCCTGATCACTGCCCACTGACCCCTGGGTTAGAGAGAGGGGAAATCAGCCAGGGTTCCTGCTCCTGATCACTACCCAGTGACCCCTGAGTTAGAGAGAGGGGAAATCAGCCAGGTTTCCTGCTCCTGATCACTGTCCAGTGACCCCTGGGTTAGAGAGATGGGAAATCAGCCAGGGTTCCTGCTCCTGATCACTGCCCAGTGACCCCTGGGTTAGAGCGAGGGGAAATCAGCCAGGGTTCCTGCTCCTGATCACTGCCCAGTGACCCCTGGGTTAGAGGGAGATGGGAAATCAGTCAGGGTTCCTGCTCCTGATCACTGCCCAGTGACCCCTGGGTTAGAGGGAGAGGGGAAATCAGCCAGGGTTCCTGCTCCTGATCACTGCCCAGTGACCCTGGGATAGAGAGAGAGGAAATCAGCCAGGGTTCCTGCCCCTGATCACTGCCCACTGACCCCTGGGTTAGAGAGAGGGGAAATCAGCCAGGGTTCCTGCCCCTGATCCCTGCCCACTGACCCCTGGGTTAGAGAGAGGGGAAATCAGCCAGGGTTCCTGCCCCTGATCACTGCCCAGTGACCCCTGGGTTAGAGAGTGGGGAAATCAGCCAGGGTTCCTGCTCCTGATCACTGCCCCGTGACCCCTGGGTTAGAGAGAGGGGAAATCAGCCAGGGTTCCTGCTCCTGATCACTGCCCACTGACCCCTGGGTTAGAGAGAGGGAAAATCAGCCAGGGTTCCTGCTCCTGATCACTGCCCATTGACCCCTGGGTTACAGAGAGGGGAAATCAGCCATGGTTCCTGCTCCTGATCACTGCTCACTGACCCCTGGGTTAGAGAGAGAGGGCAAATCAGCCAGGGTTCCTGATCACTGCCCAGTGACCCCTGGGTTAGAGAGAGAGGGGAAATCAGCCAGGGTTCCTGTTCCTGATCACTGCCCACTGACCCCTGGGTTGGAGAGAGAGGGGAAATCAGCCAGGGTTCCTGATCACTGCCCCGTGACCCCTGGGTTAGAGAGAGGGGAAATCAGCCAGGGTTCCTGCTCCTGATCACTGCCCAGTGACCCCTGGGTTAGAGAGAGGGGAAATCAGCCAGGGTTCCTGCTCCTGATCACTGCCCACTGACCCCTGGGTTAGAGAGAGGGGAAATCAGCCAGGGTTCCTGCTCCTGATCACTACCCAGTGACCCCTGAGTTAGAGAGAGAGGGGAAATCAATCAGGGTTCCTCCTCCTGATCACTGTCCAGTGACCCCTGGGTTAGAGAGAGAGGGGAAATCAGCCAGGGTTCCTGCTGCTGATCACTGCCCACTGACCCCTGGGTTAGAGAGAGAGGAAATCAGCCAGGGTTCCTGTTCCTGATCACTGCCCAATGACCCCTGGGTTAGAGAGAGGGGAAATCAGCCAGGGTTCCTGCTCCTGATCACTGCCCAGTGACCCCTGGGTTAGAGAGAGGGGGGAAATCAGCCAGGGTTCCTGCTCCTGATCACTGCCCAGTGACCCCTGGGTTAGAGAGAGGGGAAATCAGCCAGGGTTCCTGCTCCTGATCACTGCCCAGTGACCCCTGGATTAGAGAGAGAGAGGGGAAATCAGCCAGGGTTCCTGCTCCTGATCACTGCCCAGTGACCCCTGGGTTAGAGAGAGGGGAAATCAGCCAGGGTTCCTGCTCCTGATCACTGCCCAGTGACCCCTGGGTTAGAGAGAGGGGCAATCAGTCAGCGTTCCTGCCCCTGATCACTGCCCAGTGACCCCTGGGTTAGAGAGAGAGGGGAAATCAGCCAGGGTTCCTGCTCCTGATCACTACCCAGTGACCCCTGAGTTAGAGAGAGAGAGGGGAAATCAGCCAGGGTTCCTGCTCCTGATCACTGCCCAGTGACCCCCGGGTTAGAGAGAGAGCAGAAATCAGCCAGGGTTCCTGCTCCTGATCACTGCCCAGTGACCCCTGGGTTAGAGAGAGGGGAAATCAGCCAGGGTTCCTGCTCCTGATCACTGCCCAGTGACCCCTGGGTTAGAGAGAGAGGAAATCAGCCAGGGTTCCTGCTCCTGATCACTGCCCACTGACCCCTGGGTTAGAGAGAGGGGAAATCAGCCAGGGTTCCTGCTCCTGATCACTACCCAGTGACCCCTGAGTTAGAGAGAGGGGAAATCAGCCAGGTTTCCTGCTCCTGATCACTGTCCAGTGACCCCTGGGTTAGAGAGATGGGAAATCAGCCAGGGTTCCTGCTCCTGATCACTGCCCAGTGACCCCTGGGTTAGAGCGAGGGGAAATCAGCCAGGGTTCCTGCTCCTGATCACTGCCCAGTGACCCCTGGGTTAGAGGGAGATGGGAAATCAGTCAGGGTTCCTGCTCCTGATCACTGCCCAGTGACCCCTGGGTTAGAGGGAGAGGGGAAATCAGCCAGGGTTCCTGCTCCTGATCACTGCCCAGTGACCCTGGGATAGAGAGAGAGGAAATCAGCCAGGGTTCCTGCCCCTGATCACTGCCCACTGACCCCTGGGTTAGAGAGAGGGGAAATCAGCCAGGGTTCCTGCCCCTGATCCCTGCCCACTGACCCCTGGGTTAGAGAGAGGGGAAATCAGCCAGGGTTCCTGCCCCTGATCACTGCCCAGTGACCCCTGGGTTAGAGAGTGGGGAAATCAGCCAGGGTTCCTGCTCCTGATCACTGCCCCGTGACCCCTGGGTTAGAGAGAGGGGAAATCAGCCAGGGTTCCTGCTCCTGATCACTGCCCACTGACCCCTGGGTTAGAGAGAGGGAAAATCAGCCAGGGTTCCTGCTCCTGATCACTGCCCATTGACCCCTGGGTTACAGAGAGGGGAAATCAGCCATGGTTCCTGCTCCTGATCACTGCTCACTGACCCCTGGGTTAGAGAGAGAGGGCAAATCAGCCAGGGTTCCTGATCACTGCCCAGTGACCCCTGGGTTAGAGAGAGAGGGGAAATCAGCCAGGGTTCCTGTTCCTGATCACTGCCCACTGACCCCTGGGTTAGAGAGAGAGGGGAAATCAGCCAGGGTTCCTGATCACTGCCCCGTGACCCCTGGGTTAGAGAGAGGGGAAATCAGCCAGGGTTCCTGCTCCTGATCACTGCCCAGTGACCCCTGGGTTAGAGAGAGGGGAAATCAGCCAGGGTTCCTGCTCCTGATCACTGCCCACTGACCCCTGGGTTAGAGAGAGGGGAAATCAGCCAGGGTTCCTGCTCCTGATCACTACCCAGTGACCCCTGAGTTAGAGAGAGGGGAAATCAGCCAGGTTTCCTGCTCCTGATCACTGTCCAGTGACCCCTGGGTTAGAGAGATGGGAAATCAGCCAGGGTTCCTGCTCCTGATCACTGCCCAGTGACCCCTGGGTTAGAGCGAGGGGAAATCAGCCAGGGTTCCTGCTCCTGATCACTGCCCAGTGACCCCTGGGTTAGAGGGAGATGGGAAATCAGTCAGGGTTCCTGCTCCTGATCACTGCCCAGTGACCCCTGGGTTAGAGGGAGAGGGGAAATCAGCCAGGGTTCCTGCTCCTGATCACTGCCCAGTGACCCTGGGATAGAGAGAGAGGAAATCAGCCAGGGTTCCTGCCCCTGATCACTGCCCACTGACCCCTGGGTTAGAGAGAGGGGAAATCAGCCAGGGTTCCTGCCCCTGATCCCTGCCCACTGACCCCTGGGTTAGAGAGAGGGGAAATCAGCCAGGGTTCCTGCCCCTGATCACTGCCCAGTGACCCCTGGGTTAGAGAGTGGGGAAATCAGCCAGGGTTCCTGCTCCTGATCACTGCCCCGTGACCCCTGGGTTAGAGAGAGGGGAAATCAGCCAGGGTTCCTGCTCCTGATCACTGCCCACTGACCCCTGGGTTAGAGAGAGGGAAAATCAGCCAGGGTTCCTGCTCCTGATCACTGCCCATTGACCCCTGGGTTACAGAGAGGGGAAATCAGCCATGGTTCCTGCTCCTGATCACTGCTCACTGACCCCTGGGTTAGAGAGAGAGGGCAAATCAGCCAGGGTTCCTGATCACTGCCCAGTGACCCCTGGGTTAGAGAGAGAGGGGAAATCAGCCAGGGTTCCTGTTCCTGATCACTGCCCACTGACCCCTGGGTTAGAGAGAGAGGGGAAATCAGCCAGGGTTCCTGATCACTGCCCAGTGACCTCTGGGTTAGAGGGAGAGGGGAAATCAGCCAGGGTTCCTGCTCCTGATCACTGACCAGTGACCCCTGGGTTAGAGAGACGGGAAATCAGCCAGGGTTCCTGCTCCTGATCACTGCCCAGTGACCCCTGGGTTAGAGAGATGGGAAATCAGCCAGGGTTCCTGCACCTGATCACTGCTCAGTGACCCCTGGGTTAGAGAGAGGGGAAATCAGCCAGGGTTCATGCTCCTGATCACTGACCAGTGACCCCTGGGTTAGAGAGACGGGAAATCAGCCAGGGTTCCTGCTCCTGATCACTGCCCAGTGACCCCTGGGTTAGAGGGAGAGGGGAAATCAGCCAGGGTTCCTGCTCCTGATCACTGCCAACTGACCCCTGGGTTAGAGAGAGGGGAAATCAGCCAGGGTTCCTGCCCCTGATCACTGCCCACTGATCCCTGGGTTAGAGAGAGAGGGGAAATCAGCCAGGGTTCCTGTTCCTGATCATTGCCCACTGACCCCTGGGTTAGAGAGAGAGGGGAAATCAGCCAGGGTTCCTGATCACTGCCCAGTGACCCCTGGGTTAGAGAGAGGGGAAATCATCCAGGGTTCCTGCCCCGGATCACTGCCCAGTGACCCCTGCGTTAGAGAGATGGGAAATCAGCCAGGGTTCCTGCACCTGATCACTGCTCAGTGACCCCTGGGTTAGAGAGAGGGGAAATCAGCCAGGGTTCCTGCTCCTGATCACTGACCAGTGACCCCTGGGTTAGAGAGACGGGAAATCAGCCAGGGTTCCTGCTCCTGATCACTGCCCAGTGACCCCTGGGTTAGAGGGAGAGGGGAAATCAGCCAGGGTTCCTGCTCCTGATCACTGCCCAGTGACCCCTGGGTTAGAGAGAGGGGAAATCAGCCAGGGTTCCTGCTCCTGATCACTGACCAGTGACCCCTGGGTTAGAGAGACGGGAAATCAGCCAGGGTTCCTGCTCCTGATCACTGCCCAGTGACCCCTGGGTTAGAGGGAGAGGGGAAATCAGCCAGGGTTCCTGCTCCTGATCACTGCCCACTGACCCCTGGGTTAGAGAGAGGGGAAATCAGCCAGGGTTCCTGCCCCTGATCACTGCCCACTGATCCCTGGGTTAGAGAGTGGGGAAATCAGCCAGGGTTCCTGCTCCTGATCACTGCCCCGTGACCCCTGGGTTAGAGAGAGGGGAAATCAGCCAGGGTTCCTGCTCCTGCTCCTGATCACTGCCCACTGACCCCTGGGTTAGAGAGAGGGGAAATCAGCCAGGGTTCCTGCTCCTGATCACTGCCCAGTGATCCCTGGGTTAGAGAGAGAGAAAATCAGCCAGGGTTCCTGCTCCTGATCACTGCCCAGTGACCCCTGGGTTAGAGAGAGGGGAATTCAGCCAGGGTTCCTGCCCCTGATCACTGCCCAGTGATCCCTGGGTTAGAGAGAGAGGAAATCAGCCAGGGTTCCTGCTCCTGATCACTGCCCAGTGACCCCTGGGTTAGAGAGAGGGGAAATCAGCCAGGGTTCCTGCCCCTGATCACTGCCCAGTGACCCCTGGGTTAGAGAGAGAGTGGAAATCAGCCAGGTTTCCTGCTCCTGATCACTGCCCAGTGACCCCTGGGTTAGAGAGAGGGGAAATCAGCCAGGGTTCCTGCTCCTGATCCCTGCCCAGTGACCCCTGGGTTCGAGAGAGGGGAAATCAGCCAGGGTTCCTGCTCCTGATCACTGCCCACTGACCCCTGGGTTAGAGAGAGAGGGGAAATCAGCCAGGGTTCCTGCCACTGATCACTGCCCAGTGACCCCTGGGTTAGAGAGAGGGGAAATCAGCCAGGGTTCCTGCTCCTGATCACTGCCCAGTGACCCCTGGGTTCGAGAGAGAGGGGAAATCAGCCAGGGTTCCTGCTCCTGATCACTGCCCACTGACCCCTGGGTTAGAGAGTGGGGAAATCAGCCAGGGTTCCTGCTCCTGATCACTGCCCAGTGATCCCTGGGTTAGAGAGAGAGGGTAAATCAGCCAGGGTTCCTGCTCCTGATCATTGCCCAGTGACCCCTGGGTTCGAGAGAGAGGGGAAATCAGCCAGGCTTCCTGCTCCTGATCACTGCCCAGTGACCCCTGGGTTAGAGAGAGGGAAATCAGCTCGGGTTCCTGCTCCTGATCACTGCCCAGTGATCCCTGGGTTCGAGAGAGAGGGTAAATCAGCCAGGGTTGCTGCTCCTGATCACTGCCCACTGACCCCTGGGTTAGAGAGAGAGGAAATCAGCCAGGGTTCCTGCCCCTGATCACTGCCAAGTGACCCCTGGGTTAGAGAGAGAGGAAATCAGCCAGGGTTCCTGCTCCTGATGACTGCCCAGTGACCCCTGGGTTAGAGGGGAAATCAGCCAGGGTTCCTGCTCCTGATCACTGACCAGTGACCCCTGGGTTAGAGAGACGGGAAATTAGCCAGGGTTCCTGCTCCTGATCACTGCCCAGTGACCCCTGGGTTAGAGAGAGAGAGGGGAAATCAGCCAGGGTTCCTGCTCCTGATCACTGCCCAGTGACCCCTGGGTTAGAGAGAGAGTGGGGAAATCAGCCAGGGTTCCTGCTCCTGATCACTGCCCAGTGATCCCTGGGTTAGAGGGAGAGGGGAAATCAGCCAGGGTTCCTGCTCCTGATCACTGCCCAGTGACCCCTGGGTTAGAGAGAGGGGAAATCAGCCAGGGTTCCTGCTCCTGATCACTGACCAGTGACCCCTGGGTTAGAGAGACGGGAAATCAGCCAGGGTTCCTGCACCTGATCACTGCCCAGTGACCCCTGGGTTAGAGGGAGAGGGGAAATCAGCCAGGGTTCCTGCTCCTGATCACTGCCCACTGACCCCTGGGTTAGAGAGAGGGGAAATCAGCCAGGGTTCCTGCCCCTGATCACTGCCCACTGATCCCTGGGTTAGAGAGAGGGGAAATCAGCCAGGGTTCCTGCTCCTGATCACTGCCCAGTGACCCCTGGGTAGAGAGAGGGGAAATCAGCCAGGGTTCCTGCCCCTGATCACTGCCCACTGACCCCTGGGTTAGAGAGAGAGAGGGGAAATCAGCCAGGGTTCCTGCTCCTGATCACTGTCCAGTGACCCCTGGGTTAGAGAGAGAGGGGAAATCAACCAGGGTTCCTGCTCCTGATCACTGTCCAGTGACCCCTGGGTTAGAGAGAGAGGGGAAATCAACCAGGGTTCCTCCTCCTGATCACTGTCCAGTGACCCCTGGGTTAGAGAGAGAGGGGAAATCAGCCAGGGTTCCTGCTGCTGATCACTGCCCACTGACCCCTGGGTTAGAGAGAGAGGAAATCAGCCAGGGCTCCTGCTCCTGATCACTGCCCAATGACCCCTGGGTTAGAGAGAGGGGAAATCAGCCAGGGTTCCTGCTCCTGATCACTGCCCAGTGACCCCTGGGTTAGAGAGAGGGGGGAAATCAGCCAGGGTTCCTGCTCCTGATCACTGCCCAGTGACCCCTGGGTTAGAGAGAGGGGAAATCAGCCAGGGTTCCTGCTCCTGATCACTGCCCAGTGACCCCTGGGTTAGAGAGAGAGAGGGGAAATCAGCCAGGGTTCCTGCTCCTGATCACTGCCCAGTGACCCCTGGGTTAGAGAGAGGGGAAATCAGCCAGGGTTCCTGCTCCTGATCACTGCCCAGTGACCCCTGGGTTAGAGAGAGGGGCAATCAGTCAGCGTTCCTGCCCCTGATCACTGCCCAGTGACCCCTGGGTTAGAGAGAGAGAGGGGAAATCAGCCAGGGTTCCTGCTCCTGATCACTACCCAGTGACCCCTGAGTTAGAGAGAGAGAGGGGAAATCAGCCAGGGTTCCTGCTCCTGATCACTGCCCAGTGATCCCTGGGTTAGAGAGAGGGGAAATCAGCCAGGGTTCCTGCTCCTGATCACTGCCCAGTGATCCCTGGGTTAGAGAGAGAGGGGAAATCAGCCAGGGTTCCTGCTCCTGATCACTGCCCAGTGATCCCTGGGTTAGAGAGAGAGGGGAAATCAGCCAGGGTTCCTGCTCCTGATCACTGCCCACTGACCCCTGGGTTAGAGAGAGGGGAAATCAGCCAGGGTTCCTGCTCCTGATCACTGCCCAGTGACCCCTGGGTTAGAGAGAGGGGAAATCAGCCAGGGTTCCTGCTCCTGATCACTGCCCACTGACCCCTGGGTTAGAGAGAGGGGAAATCAGCCAGGGTTCCTGCTCCTGATCACTACCCAGTGACCCCTGAGTTAGAGAGAGGGGAAATCAGCCAGGTTTCCTGCTCCTGATCACTGTCCAGTGACCCCTGGGTTAGAGAGATGGGAAATCAGCCAGGGTTCCTGCTCCTGATCACTGCCCAGTGACCCCTGGGTTAGAGCGAGGGGAAATCAGCCAGGGTTCCTGCTCCTGATCACTGCCCAGTGACCCCTGGGTTAGAGGGAGATGGGAAATCAGTCAGGGTTCCTGCTCCTGATCACTGCCCAGTGACCCCTGGGTTAGAGGGAGAGGGGAAATCAGCCAGGGTTCCTGCTCCTGATCACTGCCCAGTGACCCTGGGATAGAGAGAGAGGAAATCAGCCAGGGTTCCTGCCCCTGATCACTGCCCACTGACCCCTGGGTTAGAGAGAGGGGAAATCAGCCAGGGTTCCTGCCCCTGATCACTGCCCACTGACCCCTGGGTTAGAGAGAGGGGAAATCAGCCAGGGTTCCTGCCCCTGATCACTGCCCAGTGACCCCTGGGTTAGAGAGTGGGGAAATCAGCCAGGGTTCCTGCTCCTGATCACTGCCCCGTGACCCCTGGGTTAGAGAGAGGGGAAATCAGCCAGGGTTCCTGCTCCTGATCACTGCCCACTGACCCCTGGGTTAGAGAGAGGGAAAATCAGCCAGGGTTCCTGCTCCTGATCACTGCCCATTGACCCCTGGGTTACAGAGAGGGGAAATCAGCCATGGTTCCTGCTCCTGATCACTGCTCACTGACCCCTGGGTTAGAGAGAGAGGGCAAATCAGCCAGGGTTCCTGATCACTGCCCAGTGACCCCTGGGTTAGAGAGAGAGGGGAAATCAGCCAGGGTTCCTGTTCCTGATCACTGCCCACTGACCCCTGGGTTGGAGAGAGAGGGGAAATCAGCCAGGGTTCCTGATCACTGCCCCGTGACCCCTGGGTTAGAGAGAGGGGAAATCAGCCAGGGTTCCTGCTCCTGATCACTGCCCAGTGACCCCTGGGTTAGAGAGAGGGGAAATCAGCCAGGGTTCCTGCTCCTGATCACTGCCCACTGACCCCTGGGTTAGAGAGAGGGGAAATCAGCCAGGGTTCCTGCTCCTGATCACTACCCAGTGACCCCTGAGTTAGAGAGAGAGGGGAAATCAATCAGGGTTCCTCCTCCTGATCACTGTCCAGTGACCCCTGGGTTAGAGAGAGAGGGGAAATCAGCCAGGGTTCCTGCTGCTGATCACTGCCCACTGACCCCTGGGTTAGAGAGAGAGGAAATCAGCCAGGGTTCCTGTTCCTGATCACTGCCCAATGACCCCTGGGTTAGAGAGAGGGGAAATCAGCCAGGGTTCCTGCTCCTGATCACTGCCCAGTGACCCCTGGGTTAGAGAGAGGGGGGAAATCAGCCAGGGTTCCTGCTCCTGATCACTGCCCAGTGACCCCTGGGTTAGAGAGAGGGGAAATCAGCCAGGGTTCCTGCTCCTGATCACTGCCCAGTGACCCCTGGATTAGAGAGAGAGAGGGGAAATCAGCCAGGGTTCCTGCTCCTGATCACTGCCCAGTGACCCCTGGGTTAGAGAGAGGGGAAATCAGCCAGGGTTCCTGCTCCTGATCACTGCCCAGTGACCCCTGGGTTAGAGAGAGGGGCAATCAGTCAGCGTTCCTGCCCCTGATCACTGCCCAGTGACCCCTGGGTTAGAGAGAGAGGGGAAATCAGCCAGGGTTCCTGCTCCTGATCACTACCCAGTGACCCCTGAGTTAGAGAGAGAGAGGGGAAATCAGCCAGGGTTCCTGCTCCTGATCACTGCCCAGTGACCCCCGGGTTAGAGAGAGAGCAGAAATCAGCCAGGGTTCCTGCTCCTGATCACTGCCCAGTGACCCCTGGGTTAGAGAGAGGGGAAATCAGCCAGGGTTCCTGCTCCTGATCACTGCCCAGTGACCCCTGGGTTAGAGAGAGAGGAAATCAGCCAGGGTTCCTGCTCCTGATCACTGCCCACTGACCCCTGGGTTAGAGAGAGGGGAAATCAGCCAGGGTTCCTGCTCCTGATCACTACCCAGTGACCCCTGAGTTAGAGAGAGGGGAAATCAGCCAGGTTTCCTGCTCCTGATCACTGTCCAGTGACCCCTGGGTTAGAGAGATGGGAAATCAGCCAGGGTTCCTGCTCCTGATCACTGCCCAGTGACCCCTGGGTTAGAGCGAGGGGAAATCAGCCAGGGTTCCTGCTCCTGATCACTGCCCAGTGACCCCTGGGTTAGAGGGAGATGGGAAATCAGTCAGGGTTCCTGCTCCTGATCACTGCCCAGTGACCCCTGGGTTAGAGGGAGAGGGGAAATCAGCCAGGGTTCCTGCTCCTGATCACTGCCCAGTGACCCTGGGATAGAGAGAGAGGAAATCAGCCAGGGTTCCTGCCCCTGATCACTGCCCACTGACCCCTGGGTTAGAGAGAGGGGAAATCAGCCAGGGTTCCTGCCCCTGATCCCTGCCCACTGACCCCTGGGTTAGAGAGAGGGGAAATCAGCCAGGGTTCCTGCCCCTGATCACTGCCCAGTGACCCCTGGGTTAGAGAGTGGGGAAATCAGCCAGGGTTCCTGCTCCTGATCACTGCCCCGTGACCCCTGGGTTAGAGAGAGGGGAAATCAGCCAGGGTTCCTGCTCCTGATCACTGCCCACTGACCCCTGGGTTAGAGAGAGGGAAAATCAGCCAGGGTTCCTGCTCCTGATCACTGCCCATTGACCCCTGGGTTACAGAGAGGGGAAATCAGCCATGGTTCCTGCTCCTGATCACTGCTCACTGACCCCTGGGTTAGAGAGAGAGGGCAAATCAGCCAGGGTTCCTGATCACTGCCCAGTGACCCCTGGGTTAGAGAGAGAGGGGAAATCAGCCAGGGTTCCTGTTCCTGATCACTGCCCACTGACCCCTGGGTTAGAGAGAGAGGGGAAATCAGCCAGGGTTCCTGATCACTGCCCCGTGACCCCTGGGTTAGAGAGAGGGGAAATCAGCCAGGGTTCCTGCTCCTGATCACTGCCCAGTGACCCCTGGGTTAGAGAGAGGGGAAATCAGCCAGGGTTCCTGCTCCTGATCACTGCCCACTGACCCCTGGGTTAGAGAGAGGGGAAATCAGCCAGGGTTCCTGCTCCTGATCACTACCCAGTGACCCCTGAGTTAGAGAGAGGGGAAATCAGCCAGGTTTCCTGCTCCTGATCACTGTCCAGTGACCCCTGGGTTAGAGAGATGGGAAATCAGCCAGGGTTCCTGCTCCTGATCACTGCCCAGTGACCCCTGGGTTAGAGCGAGGGGAAATCAGCCAGGGTTCCTGCTCCTGATCACTGCCCAGTGACCCCTGGGTTAGAGGGAGATGGGAAATCAGTCAGGGTTCCTGCTCCTGATCACTGCCCAGTGACCCCTGGGTTAGAGGGAGAGGGGAAATCAGCCAGGGTTCCTGCTCCTGATCACTGCCCAGTGACCCTGGGATAGAGAGAGAGGAAATCAGCCAGGGTTCCTGCCCCTGATCACTGCCCACTGACCCCTGGGTTAGAGAGAGGGGAAATCAGCCAGGGTTCCTGCCCCTGATCCCTGCCCACTGACCCCTGGGTTAGAGAGAGGGGAAATCAGCCAGGGTTCCTGCCCCTGATCACTGCCCAGTGACCCCTGGGTTAGAGAGTGGGGAAATCAGCCAGGGTTCCTGCTCCTGATCACTGCCCCGTGACCCCTGGGTTAGAGAGAGGGGAAATCAGCCAGGGTTCCTGCTCCTGATCACTGCCCACTGACCCCTGGGTTAGAGAGAGGGAAAATCAGCCAGGGTTCCTGCTCCTGATCACTGCCCATTGACCCCTGGGTTACAGAGAGGGGAAATCAGCCATGGTTCCTGCTCCTGATCACTGCTCACTGACCCCTGGGTTAGAGAGAGAGGGCAAATCAGCCAGGGTTCCTGATCACTGCCCAGTGACCCCTGGGTTAGAGAGAGAGGGGAAATCAGCCAGGGTTCCTGTTCCTGATCACTGCCCACTGACCCCTGGGTTAGAGAGAGAGGGGAAATCAGCCAGGGTTCCTGATCACTGCCCAGTGACCTCTGGGTTAGAGGGAGAGGGGAAATCAGCCAGGGTTCCTGCTCCTGATCACTGACCAGTGACCCCTGGGTTAGAGAGACGGGAAATCAGCCAGGGTTCCTGCTCCTGATCACTGCCCAGTGACCCCTGGGTTAGAGAGATGGGAAATCAGCCAGGGTTCCTGCACCTGATCACTGCTCAGTGACCCCTGGGTTAGAGAGAGGGGAAATCAGCCAGGGTTCATGCTCCTGATCACTGACCAGTGACCCCTGGGTTAGAGAGACGGGAAATCAGCCAGGGTTCCTGCTCCTGATCACTGCCCAGTGACCCCTGGGTTAGAGGGAGAGGGGAAATCAGCCAGGGTTCCTGCTCCTGATCACTGCCAACTGACCCCTGGGTTAGAGAGAGGGGAAATCAGCCAGGGTTCCTGCCCCTGATCACTGCCCACTGATCCCTGGGTTAGAGAGTGGGGAAATCAGCCAGGGTTCCTGCTCCTGATCACTGCCCCGTGACCCCTGGGTTAGAGAGAGGGGAAATCAGCCAGGGTTCCTGCCCCTGCTCCTGATCACTGCCCACTGACCCCTGGGTTAGAGAGAGGGGAAATCAGCCAGGGTTCCTGCTCCTGATCACTGCCCAGTGATCCCTGGGTTAGAGAGAGAGAAAATCAGCCAGGGTTCCTGCTCCTGATCACTGCCCAGTGACCCCTGGGTTAGAGAGAGGGGAAATCAGCCAGGGTTCCTGCCCCTGATCACTGCCCAGTGATCCCTGGGTTAGAGAGAGCGGAAATCAGCCAGGGTTCCTGCTCCTGATCACTGCCCAGTGACCCCTGGGTTAGAGAGAGGGGAAATCAGCCAGGGTTCCTGCCCCTGATCACTGCCCAGTGACCCCTGGGTTAGAGAGAGAGTGGAAATCAGCCAGGTTTCCTGCTCCTGATCACTGCCCAGTGACCCCTGGGTTAGAGAGAGGGGAAATCAGCCAGGGTTCCTGCTCCTGATCCCTGCCCAGTGATCCCTGGGTTCGAGAGAGAGGGGAAATCAGCCAGGGTTCCTGCTCCTGATCACTGCCCACTGACCCCTGGGTTAGAGAGTGGGGAAATCAGCCAGGGTTCCTGCTCCTGATCACTGCCCAGTGACCCCTGGGTTCGAGAGAGAGGGGAAATCAGCCAGGGTTCCTGCTCCTGATCACTGCCCAGTGACCCCTGGGTTAGAGAGAGGGAAATCAGCTCGGGTTCCTGCTCCTGATCACTGCCCAGTGATCCCTGGGTTCGAGAGAGAGGGTAAATCAGCCAGGGTTGCTGCTCCTGATCACTGCCCACTGACCCCTGGGTTCGAGAGAGAGGAAATCAGCCAGGGTTCCTGCCCCTGATCACTGCCAAGTGACCCCTGGGTTAGAGAGAGAGGAAATCAGCCAGGGTTCCTGCTCCTGATGACTGCCCAGTGACCCCTGGGTTAGAGAGAGGGGAAATCAGCCAGGGTTCCTGCTCCTGATCACTGCCCAGTGACCCCTGGGTTAGAGAGAGCGGAAATCAGCCAGGGTTCCTGCTCCTGATCACTGCCCAGTGATCCCTGGGTTAGAGAGTGGGGAAATCAGCCAGGGTTCCTGCTCCTGATCACTGCCCAGTGACCTCTGGGTTACAGAGAGGGGGAAATCAGCCAGGGTTCCTGCTCCTGATCACTGCCCCGTGACCCCTTGGTTAGAGAGAGGGGAAATCAGCCAGGGTTCCTGCTCCTGATCACTGCCCAGTGACCCCTGGGTTAGAGAGAGGGAAATCAGCCAGGGTTCCTGCTCCTGATCACTGCCCACTGACCCCTGGGTTAGAGAGAGAGGGGAAATCAGCCAAGTTTCCTGCTCCTGATCACTGCCCAGTGACCCCTGGGTTAGAGAGAGAGGGGAAATCAGCCAGGGTTCCTGCTCCTGATCACTGCCCAGTGACCCCTGGGTTAGAGGGAGATGGGAAATCAGTCAGGGTTCCTGCTCCTGATCACTGCCCAGTGACCCCTGGGTTAGAGGGAGAGGGGAAATCAGCCAGGGTTCCTGCTCCTGATCACTGCCCAGTGACCCTGGGATAGAGAGAGAGGAAATCAGCCAGGGTTCCTGCCCCTGATCACTGCCTACTGACCCCTGGGTTAGAGAGAGGGGAAATCAGCCAGGGTTCCTGCCCCTGATCCCTGCCCACTGACCCCTGGGTTTGAGAGAGGGGAAATCAGCCAGGGTTCCTGCCCCTGATCACTGCCCAGTGACCCCTGGGTTAGAGAGTGGGGAAATCAGCCAGGGTTCCTGCTCCTGATCACTGCCCCGTGACCCCTGGGTTAGAGAGAGGGGAAATCAGCCAGGGTTCCTGCTCCTGATCACTGCCCACTGACCCCTGGGTTAGAGAGAGGGAAAATCAGCCAGGGTTCCTGCTCCTGATCACTGCCCATTGACCCCTGGGTTACAGAGAGGGGAAATCAGCCATGGTTCCTGCTCCTGATCACTGCTCACTGACCCCTGGGTTAGAGAGAGAGGGCAAATCAGCCAGGGTTCCTGATCACTGCCCAGTGACCCCTGGGTTAGAGAGAGAGGGGTAATCAGCCAGGGTTCCTGTTCCTGATCACTGCCCACTGACCCCTGGGTTAGAGAGAGAGGGGAAATCAGCCAGGGTTCCTGATCACTGCCCAGTGACCTCTGGGTTAGAGAGAGAGGGGAAATCAGCCAGGGTTCCTGATCACTGCCCAGTGACCTCTGGGTTAGAGAGAGAGGGGTAATCAGCCAGGGTTCCTGTTCCTGATCACTGCCCAGTGACCCCTGGGTTAGAGAGACGGGAAATCAGCCAGGGTTCCTGCTCCTGATCACTGCCCCGTGACCCCTGGGTTAGAGAGAGGGGAAATCAGCCAGGGTTCCTGCACCTGATCACTTCTCAGTGACCCCTGGGTTAGAGAGAGGGGAAATCAGCCAGGGTTCCTGCCCCTGATCACTGCCCAGTGACCCCTGGGTTAGAGAGAGGGGAAATCAGCCAGGGTTCCTGCCCCTGCTCCTGATCACTGCCCACTGACCCCTGGGTTAGAGAGAGGGGAAATCAGCCAGGGTTCCTGCTCCTGATCACTGCCCAGTGATCCCTGGGTTAGAGAGAGAGAAAATCAGCCAGGGTTCCTGCTCCTGATCACTGCCCAGTGACCCCTGGGTTAGAGAGAGGGGAAATCAGCCAGGGTTCCTGCCCCTGATCACTGCCCAGTGATCCCTGGGTTAGAGAGAGAGGAAATCAGCCAGGGTTCCTGCTCCTGATCACTGCCCAATGACCCCTGGGTTAGAGAGAGGGGAAATCAGCCAGGGTTCCTGCTCCTGATCACTGCCCAGTGACCCCTGGATTAGAGAGAGTGGAAATCAGCCAGGTTTCCTGCTCCTGATCACTGCCCAGTGACCCCTGGGTTAGAGAGAGGGGAAATCAGCCAGGGTTCCTGCTCCTGATCCCTGCCCAGTGACCCCTGGGTTAGAGAGAGGGGAAATCAGCCAGGGTTCCTGCTCCTGATCACTGCCCACTGACCCCTGGGTTAGAGAGAGAGGGGAAATCAGCCAGGGTTCCTGCCACTGATCACTGCCCAGTGACCCCTGGTGTCACTGGGCAGTGATCAGGAGCAGGAACCCTGGCTGATTTCCCCTCTCTCTCGAACCCAGGGGTCACTGGGCAATGATCAGGAGCAGGAACCCTGGCTGATTTCCCCTCTCTCTCTAACCCAGGGGTCACTGGGCAGTGATCAGGAGCAGGAACCCTGGCTGATTTCCCCACTCTCTAACCCAGGGGTCAGTGGGCAGTGATCAGGAGCAGGAACCCTGGCTGATTTCCAGGGTTCCTGCTCCTGATCACTGCCCAGTGACCCCTGGGTTCGAGAGAGAGGGGAAATCAGCCAGGGTTCCTGCTCCTGATCACTGCCCACTGACCCCTGGGTTAGAGAGTGGGGAAATCAGCCAGGGTTCCTGCTCCTGATCACTGCCCAGTGACCCCTGGGTTAGAGAGAGAGGGGAAATCAGCCAGGGTTCCTGCTCCTGATCATTGCCCAGTGACCCCTGGGTTCGAGAGAGAGGGGAAATCAGCCAGGGTTCCTGCTCCTGATCACTGCCCAGTGACACCTGGGTTAGAGAGAGGGAAATCAGCTCGGGTTCCTGCTCCTGATCACTGCCCAGTGATCCCTTGGTTTGAGAGAGAAGGTAAATCAGCCAGGGTTGCTGCTCCTGATCACTGCCCAGTGACCCCTGGGTTAGAGAGAGAGTGGAAATCAGCCAGGTTTCCTGCTCCTGATCACTGCCCAGTGACCCCTGGGTTAGAGAGAGGGGAAATCAGCCAGGGTTCCTGCTCCTGATCCCTGCCCAGTGACCCCTGGGTTCGAGAGAGGGGAAATCAGCCAGGGTTCCTGCTCCTGATCACTGCCCACTGACCCCTGGGTTAGAGAGAGAGGGGAAATCAGCCAGGGTTCCTGCCACTGATCACTGCCCAGTGACCCCTGGGTTAGAGAGAGGGGAAATCAGCCAGGGTTCCTGCTCCTGATCACTGCCCAGTGACCCCTGGGTTCGAGAGAGAGGGGAAATCAGCCAGGGTTCCTGCTCCTGATCACTGCCCACTGACCCCTGGGTTAGAGAGTGGGGAAATCAGCCAGGGTTCCTGCTCCTGATCACTGCCCAGTGATCCCTGGGTTAGAGAGAGAGGGTAAATCAGCCAGGGTTCCTGCTCCTGATCATTGCCCAGTGACCCCTGGGTTCGAGAGAGAGGGGAAATCAGCCAGGCTTCCTGCTCCTGATCACTGCCCAGTGACCCCTGGGTTAGAGAGAGGGAAATCAGCTCGGGTTCCTGCTCCTGATCACTGCCCAGTGATCCCTGGGTTCGAGAGAGAGGGTAAATCAGCCAGGGTTGCTGCTCCTGATCACTGCCCACTGACCCCTGGGTTAGAGAGAGAGGAAATCAGCCAGGGTTCCTGCCCCTGATCACTGCCAAGTGACCCCTGGGTTAGAGAGAGAGGAAATCAGCCAGGGTTCCTGCTCCTGATGACTGCCCAGTGACCCCTGGGTTAGAGGGGAAATCAGCCAGGGTTCCTGCTCCTGATCACTGACCAGTGACCCCTGGGTTAGAGAGACGGGAAATCAGCCAGGGTTCCTGCTCCTGATCACTGCCCAGTGACCCCTGGGTTAGAGAGAGAGAGGGGAAATCAGCCAGGGTTCCTGCTCCTGATCACTGCCCAGTGACCCCTGGGTTAGAGAGAGAGTGGGGAAATCAGCCAGGGTTCCTGCTCCTGATCACTGCCCAGTGATCCCTGGGTTAGAGGGAGAGGGGAAATCAGCCAGGGTTCCTGCTCCTGATCACTGCCCAGTGACCCCTGGGTTAGAGAGAGGGGAAATCAGCCAGGGTTCCTGCTCCTGATCACTGACCAGTGACCCCTGGGTTAGAGAGACGGGAAATCAGCCAGGGTTCCTGCACCTGATCACTGCCCAGTGACCCCTGGGTTAGAGGGAGAGGGGAAATCAGCCAGGGTTCCTGCTCCTGATCACTGCCCACTGACCCCTGGGTTAGAGAGAGGGGAAATCAGCCAGGGTTCCTGCCCCTGATCACTGCCCACTGATCCCTGGGTTAGAGAGAGGGGAAATCAGCCAGGGTTCCTGCTCCTGATCACTGCCCAGTGACCCCTGGGTAGAGAGAGGGGAAATCAGCCAGGGTTCCTGCCCCTGATCACTGCCCACTGACCCCTGGGTTAGAGAGAGAGAGGGGAAATCAGCCAGGGTTCCTGCTCCTGATCACTGTCCAGTGACCCCTGGGTTAGAGAGAGAGGGGAAATCAACCAGGGTTCCTGCTCCTGATCACTGTCCAGTTTCCCCTGGGTTAGAGAGAGAGGGGAAATCAACCAGGGTTCCTCCTCCTGATCACTGTCCAGTGACCCCTGGGTTAGAGAGAGAGGGGAAATCAGCCAGGGTTCCTGCTGCTGATCACTGCCCACTGACCCCTGGGTTAGAGAGAGAGGAAATCAGCCAGGGCTCCTGCTCCTGATCACTGCCCAATGACCCCTGGGTTAGAGAGAGGGGAAATCAGCCAGGGTTCCTGCTCCTGATCACTGCCCAGTGACCCCTGGGTTAGAGAGAGGGGGGAAATCAGCCAGGGTTCCTGCTCCTGATCACTGCCCAGTGACCCCTGGGTTAGAGAGAGGGGAAATCAGCCAGGGTTCCTGCTCCTGATCACTGCCCAGTGACCCCTGGGTTAGAGAGAGAGAGGGGAAATCAGCCAGGGTTCCTGCTCCTGATCACTGCCCAGTGACCCCTGGGTTAGAGAGAGGGGAAATCAGCCAGGGTTCCTGCTCCTGATCACTGCCCAGTGACCCCTGGGTTAGAGAGAGGGGCAATCAGTCAGCGTTCCTGCCCCTGATCACTGCCCAGTGACCCCTGGGTTAGAGAGAGAGAGGGGAAATCAGCCAGGGTTCCTGCTCCTGATCACTACCCAGTGACCCCTGAGTTAGAGAGAGAGAGGGGAAATCAGCCAGGGTTCCTGCTCCTGATCACTGCCCAGTGATCCCTGGGTTAGAGAGAGGGGAAATCAGCCAGGGTTCCTGCTCCTGATCACTGCCCAGTGATCCCTGGGTTAGAGAGAGAGGGGAAATCAGCCAGGGTTCCTGCTCCTGATCACTGCCCAGTGATCCCTGGGTTAGAGAGAGAGGGGAAATCAGCCAGGGTTCCTGCTCCTGATCACTGCCCACTGACCCCTGGGTTAGAGAGAGGGGAAATCAGCCAGGGTTCCTGCTCCTGATCACTGCCCAGTGACCCCTGGGTTAGAGAGAGGGGAAATCAGCCAGGGTTCCTGCTCCTGATCACTGCCCACTGACCCCTGGGTTAGAGAGAGGGGAAATCAGCCAGGGTTCCTGCTCCTGATCACTACCCAGTGACCCCTGAGTTAGAGAGAGGGGAAATCAGCCAGGTTTCCTGCTCCTGATCACTGTCCAGTGACCCCTGGGTTAGAGAGATGGGAAATCAGCCAGGGTTCCTGCTCCTGATCACTGCCCAGTGACCCCTGGGTTAGAGCGAGGGGAAATCAGCCAGGGTTCCTGCTCCTGATCACTGCCCAGTGACCCCTGGGTTAGAGGGAGATGGGAAATCAGTCAGGGTTCCTGCTCCTGATCACTGCCCAGTGACCCCTGGGTTAGAGGGAGAGGGGAAATCAGCCAGGGTTCCTGCTCCTGATCACTGCCCAGTGACCCTGGGATAGAGAGAGAGGATATCAGCCAGGGTTCCTGCCCCTGATCACTGCCCACTGACCCCTGGGTTAGAGAGAGGGGAAATCAGCCAGGGTTCCTGCCCCTGATCCCTGCCCACTGACCCCTGGGTTAGAGAGAGGGGAAATCAGCCAGGGTTCCTGCCCCTGATCACTGCCCAGTGACCCCTGGGTTAGAGAGTGGGGAAATCAGCCAGGGTTCCTGCTCCTGATCACTGCCCCGTGACCCCTGGGTTAGAGAGAGGGGAAATCAGCCAGGGTTCCTGCTCCTGATCACTGCCCACTGACCCCTGGGTTAGAGAGAGGGAAAATCAGCCAGGGTTCCTGCTCCTGATCACTGCCCATTGACCCCTGGGTTACAGAGAGGGGAAATCAGCCATGGTTCCTGCTCCTGATCACTGCTCACTGACCCCTGGGTTAGAGAGAGAGGGCAAATCAGCCAGGGTTCCTGATCACTGCCCAGTGACCCCTGGGTTAGAGAGAGAGGGGAAATCAGCCAGGGTTCCTGTTCCTGATCACTGCCCACTGACCCCTGGGTTGGAGAGAGAGGGGAAATCAGCCAGGGTTCCTGATCACTGCCCCGTGACCCCTGGGTTAGAGAGAGGGGAAATCAGCCAGGGTTCCTGCTCCTGATCACTGCCCAGTGACCCCTGGGTTAGAGAGAGGGGAAATCAGCCAGGGTTCCTGCTCCTGATCACTGCCCACTGACCCCTGGGTTAGAGAGAGGGGAAATCAGCCAGGGTTCCTGCTCCTGATCACTACCCAGTGACCCCTGAGTTAGAGAGAGAGGGGAAATCAATCAGGGTTCCTCCTCCTGATCACTGTCCAGTGACCCCTGGGTTAGAGAGAGAGGGGAAATCAGCCAGGGTTCCTGCTGCTGATCACTGCCCACTGACCCCTGGGTTAGAGAGAGAGGAAATCAGCCAGGGTTCCTGTTCCTGATCACTGCCCAATGACCCCTGGGTTAGAGAGAGGGGAAATCAGCCAGGGTTCCTGCTCCTGATCACTGCCCAGTGACCCCTGGGTTAGAGAGAGGGGGGAAATCAGCCAGGGTTCCTGCTCCTGATCACTGCCCAGTGACCCCTGGGTTAGAGAGAGGGGAAATCAGCCAGGGTTCCTGCTCCTGATCACTGCCCAGTGACCCCTGGATTAGAGAGAGAGAGGGGAAATCAGCCAGGGTTCCTGCTCCTGATCACTGCCCAGTGACCCCTGGGTTAGAGAGAGGGGAAATCAGCCAGGGTTCCTGCTCCTGATCACTGCCCAGTGACCCCTGGGTTAGAGAGAGGGGCAATCAGTCAGCGTTCCTGCCCCTGATCACTGCCCAGTGACCCCTGGGTTAGAGAGAGAGAGGGGAAATCAGCCAGGGTTCCTGCTCCTGATCACTACCCAGTGACCCCTGAGTTAGAGAGAGAGAGGGGAAATCAGCCAGGGTTCCTGCTCCTGATCACTGCCCAGTGACCCCCGGGTTAGAGAGAGAGCAGAAATCAGCCAGGGTTCCTGCTCCTGATCACTGCCCAGTGACCCCTGGGTTAGAGAGAGGGGAAATCAGCCAGGGTTCCTGCTCCTGATCACTGCCCAGTGACCCCTGGGTTAGAGAGAGAGGAAATCAGCCAGGGTTCCTGCTCCTGATCACTGCCCACTGACCCCTGGGTTAGAGAGAGGGGAAATCAGCCAGGGTTCCTGCTCCTGATCACTACCCAGTGACCCCTGAGTTAGAGAGAGGGGAAATCAGCCAGGTTTCCTGCTCCTGATCACTGTCCAGTGACCCCTGGGTTAGAGAGATGGGAAATCAGCCAGGGTTCCTGCTCCTGATCACTGCCCAGTGACCCCTGGGTTAGAGCGAGGGGAAATCAGCCAGGGTTCCTGCTCCTGATCACTGCCCAGTGACCCCTGGGTTAGAGGGAGATGGGAAATCAGTCAGGGTTCCTGCTCCTGATCACTGCCCAGTGACCCCTGGGTTAGAGGGAGAGGGGAAATCAGCCAGGGTTCCTGCTCCTGATCACTGCCCAGTGACCCTGGGATAGAGAGAGAGGAAATCAGCCAGGGTTCCTGCCCCTGATCACTGCCCACTGACCCCTGGGTTAGAGAGAGGGGAAATCAGCCAGGGTTCCTGCCCCTGATCCCTGCCCACTGACCCCTGGGTTAGAGAGAGGGGAAATCAGCCAGGGTTCCTGCCCCTGATCACTGCCCAGTGACCCCTGGGTTAGAGAGTGGGGAAATCAGCCAGGGTTCCTGCTCCTGATCACTGCCCCGTGACCCCTGGGTTAGAGAGAGGGGAAATCAGCCAGGGTTCCTGCTCCTGATCACTGCCCACTGACCCCTGGGTTAGAGAGAGGGAAAATCAGCCAGGGTTCCTGCTCCTGATCACTGCCCATTGACCCCTGGGTTACAGAGAGGGGAAATCAGCCATGGTTCCTGCTCCTGATCACTGCTCACTGACCCCTGGGTTAGAGAGAGAGGGCAAATCAGCCAGGGTTCCTGATCACTGCCCAGTGACCCCTGGGTTAGAGAGAGAGGGGAAATCAGCCAGGGTTCCTGTTCCTGATCACTGCCCACTGACCCCTGGGTTAGAGAGAGAGGGGAAATCAGCCAGGGTTCCTGATCACTGCCCCGTGACCCCTGGGTTAGAGAGAGGGGAAATCAGCCAGGGTTCCTGCTCCTGATCACTGCCCAGTGACCCCTGGGTTAGAGAGAGGGGAAATCAGCCAGGGTTCCTGCTCCTGATCACTGCCCACTGACCCCTGGGTTAGAGAGAGGGGAAATCAGCCAGGGTTCCTGCTCCTGATCACTACCCAGTGACCCCTGAGTTAGAGAGAGGGGAAATCAGCCAGGTTTCCTGCTCCTGATCACTGTCCAGTGACCCCTGGGTTAGAGAGATGGGAAATCAGCCAGGGTTCCTGCTCCTGATCACTGCCCAGTGACCCCTGGGTTAGAGCGAGGGGAAATCAGCCAGGGTTCCTGCTCCTGATCACTGCCCAGTGACCCCTGGGTTAGAGGGAGATGGGAAATCAGTCAGGGTTCCTGCTCCTGATCACTGCCCAGTGACCCCTGGGTTAGAGGGAGAGGGGAAATCAGCCAGGGTTCCTGCTCCTGATCACTGCCCAGTGACCCTGGGATAGAGAGAGAGGAAATCAGCCAGGGTTCCTGCCCCTGATCACTGCCCACTGACCCCTGGGTTAGAGAGAGGGGAAATCAGCCAGGGTTCCTGCCCCTGATCCCTGCCCACTGACCCCTGGGTTAGAGAGAGGGGAAATCAGCCAGGGTTCCTGCCCCTGATCACTGCCCAGTGACCCCTGGGTTAGAGAGTGGGGAAATCAGCCAGGGTTCCTGCTCCTGATCACTGCCCCGTGACCCCTGGGTTAGAGAGAGGGGAAATCAGCCAGGGTTCCTGCTCCTGATCACTGCCCACTGACCCCTGGGTTAGAGAGAGGGAAAATCAGCCAGGGTTCCTGCTCCTGATCACTGCCCATTGACCCCTGGGTTACAGAGAGGGGAAATCAGCCATGGTTCCTGCTCCTGATCACTGCTCACTGACGCCTGGGTTAGAGAGAGAGGGCAAATCAGCCAGGGTTCCTGATCACTGCCCAGTGACCCCTGGGTTAGAGAGAGAGGGGAAATCAGCCAGGGTTCCTGTTCCTGATCACTGCCCACTGACCCCTGGGTTAGAGAGAGAGGGGAAATCAGCCAGGGTTCCTGATCACTGCCCAGTGACCTCTGGGTTAGAGGGAGAGGGGAAATCAGCCAGGGTTCCTGCTCCTGATCACTGACCAGTGACCCCTGGGTTAGAGAGACGGGAAATCAGCCAGGGTTCCTGCTCCTGATCACTGCCCAGTGACCCCTGGGTTAGAGAGATGGGAAATCAGCCAGGGTTCCTGCACCTGATCACTGCTCAGTGACCCCTGGGTTAGAGAGAGGGGAAATCAGCCAGGGTTCATGCTCCTGATCACTGACCAGTGACCCCTGGGTTAGAGAGACGGGAAATCAGCCAGGGTTCCTGCTCCTGATCACTGCCCAGTGACCCCTGGGTTAGAGGGAGAGGGGAAATCAGCCAGGGTTCCTGCTCCTGATCACTGCCAACTGACCCCTGGGTTAGAGAGAGGGGAAATCAGCCAGGGTTCCTGCCCCTGATCACTGCCCACTGATCCCTGGGTTAGAGAGTGGGGAAATCAGCCAGGGTTCCTGCTCCTGATCACTGCCCCGTGACCCCTGGGTTAGAGAGAGGGGAAATCAGCCAGGGTTCCTGCCCCTGCTCCTGATCACTGCCCACTGACCCCTGGGTTAGAGAGAGGGGAAATCAGCCAGGGTTCCTGCTCCTGATCACTGCCCAGTGATCCCTGGGTTAGAGAGAGAGAAAATCAGCCAGGGTTCCTGCTCCTGATCACTGCCCAGTGACCCCTGGGTTAGAGAGAGGGGAAATCAGCCAGGGTTCCTGCCCCTGATCACTGCCCAGTGATCCCTGGGTTAGAGAGAGCGGAAATCAGCCAGGGTTCCTGCTCCTGATCACTGCCCAGTGACCCCTGGGTTAGAGAGAGGGGAAATCAGCCAGGGTTCCTGCCCCTGATCACTGCCCAGTGACCCCTGGGTTAGAGAGAGAGTGGAAATCAGCCAGGTTTCCTGCTCCTGATCACTGCCCAGTGACCCCTGGGTTAGAGAGAGGGGAAATCAGCCAGGGTTCCTGCTCCTGATCCCTGCCCAGTGATCCCTGGGTTCGAGAGAGAGGGGAAATCAGCCAGGGTTCCTGCTCCTGATCACTGCCCACTGACCCCTGGGTTAGAGAGTGGGGAAATCAGCCAGGGTTCCTGCTCCTGATCACTGCCCAGTGATCCCTGGGTTAGAGAGAGAGGGTAAATCAGCCAGGGTTCCTGCTCCTGATCACTGCCCACTGACCCCTGGGTTAGAGAGTGGGGAAATCAGCCAGGGTTCCTGCTCCTGATCACTGCCCAGTGATCCCTGGGTTAGAGAGAGAGGGTAAATCAGCCAGGGTTCCTGCTCCTGATCATTGCCCAGTGACCCCTGGGTTCGAGAGAGAGGGGAAATCAGCCAGGGTTCCTGCTCCTGATCACTGCCCAGTGACCCCTGGGTTAGAGAGAGGGAAATCAGCTCGGGTTCCTGCTCCTGATCACTGCCCAGTGATCCCTGGGTTCGAGAGAGAGGGTAAATCAGCCAGGGTTGCTGCTCCTGATCACTGCCCACTGACCCCTGGGTTCGAGAGAGAGGAAATCAGCCAGGGTTCCTGCCCCTGATCACTGCCAAGTGACCCCTGGGTTAGAGAGAGAGGAAATCAGCCAGGGTTCCTGCTCCTGATGACTGCCCAGTGACCCCTGGGTTAGAGAGAGGGGAAATCAGCCAGGGTTCCTGCTCCTGATCACTGCCCAGTGACCCCTGGGTTAGAGAGAGCGGAAATCAGCCAGGGTTCCTGCTCCTGATCACTGCCCAGTGATCCCTGGGTTAGAGAGTGGGGAAATCAGCCAGGGTTCCTGCTCCTGATCACTGCCCAGTGACCTCTGGGTTACAGAGAGGGGGAAATCAGCCAGGGTTCCTGCTCCTGATCACTGCCCCGTGACCCCTTGGTTAGAGAGAGGGGAAATCAGCCAGGGTTCCTGCTCCTGATCACTGCCCAGTGACCCCTGGGTTAGAGAGAGGGAAATCAGCCAGGGTTCCTGCTCCTGATCACTGCCCACTGACCCCTGGGTTAGAGAGAGAGGGGAAATCAGCCAAGTTTCCTGCTCCTGATCACTGCCCAGTGACCCCTGGGTTAGAGAGAGAGGGGAAATCAGCCAGGGTTCCTGCTCCTGATCACTGCCCAGTGACCCCTGGGTTAGAGGGAGATGGGAAATCAGTCAGGGTTCCTGCTCCTGATCACTGCCCAGTGACCCCTGGGTTAGAGGGAGAGGGGAAATCAGCCAGGGTTCCTGCTCCTGATCACTGCCCAGTGACCCTGGGATAGAGAGAGAGGAAATCAGCCAGGGTTCCTGCCCCTGATCACTGCCTACTGACCCCTGGGTTAGAGAGAGGGGAAATCAGCCAGGGTTCCTGCCCCTGATCCCTGCCCACTGACCCCTGGGTTTGAGAGAGGGGAAATCAGCCAGGGTTCCTGCCCCTGATCACTGCCCAGTGACCCCTGGGTTAGAGAGTGGGGAAATCAGCCAGGGTTCCTGCTCCTGATCACTGCCCCGTGACCCCTGGGTTAGAGAGAGGGGAAATCAGCCAGGGTTCCTGCTCCTGATCACTGCCCACTGACCCCTGGGTTAGAGAGAGGGAAAATCAGCCAGGGTTCCTGCTCCTGATCACTGCCCATTGACCCCTGGGTTACAGAGAGGGGAAATCAGCCATGGTTCCTGCTCCTGATCACTGCTCACTGACCCCTGGGTTAGAGAGAGAGGGCAAATCAGCCAGGGTTCCTGATCACTGCCCAGTGACCCCTGGGTTAGAGAGAGAGGGGTAATCAGCCAGGGTTCCTGTTCCTGATCACTGCCCACTGACCCCTGGGTTAGAGAGAGAGGGGAAATCAGCCAGGGTTCCTGATCACTGCCCAGTGACCTCTGGGTTAGAGAGAGAGGGGAAATCAGCCAGGGTTCCTGATCACTGCCCAGTGACCTCTGGGTTAGAGAGAGAGGGGTAATCAGCCAGGGTTCCTGTTCCTGATCACTGCCCAGTGACCCCTGGGTTAGAGAGACGGGAAATCAGCCAGGGTTCCTGCTCCTGATCACTGCCCCGTGACCCCTGGGTTAGAGAGAGGGGAAATCAGCCAGGGTTCCTGCACCTGATCACTTCTCAGTGACCCCTGGGTTAGAGAGAGGGGAAATCAGCCAGGGTTCCTGCCCCTGATCACTGCCCAGTGACCCCTGGGTTAGAGAGAGGGGAAATCAGCCAGGGTTCCTGCCCCTGCTCCTGATCACTGCCCACTGACCCCTGGGTTAGAGAGAGGGGAAATCAGCCAGGGTTCCTGCTCCTGATCACTGCCCAGTGATCCCTGGGTTAGAGAGAGAGAAAATCAGCCAGGGTTCCTGCTCCTGATCACTGCCCAGTGACCCCTGGGTTAGAGAGAGGGGAAATCAGCCAGGGTTCCTGCCCCTGATCACTGCCCAGTGATCCCTGGGTTAGAGAGAGAGGAAATCAGCCAGGGTTCCTGCTCCTGATCACTGCCCAATGACCCCTGGGTTAGAGAGAGGGGAAATCAGCCAGGGTTCCTGCTCCTGATCACTGCCCAGTGACCCCTGGATTAGAGAGAGTGGAAATCAGCCAGGTTTCCTGCTCCTGATCACTGCCCAGTGACCCCTGGGTTAGAGAGAGGGGAAATCAGCCAGGGTTCCTGCTCCTGATCCCTGCCCAGTGACCCCTGGGTTAGAGAGAGGGGAAATCAGCCAGGGTTCCTGCTCCTGATCACTGCCCACTGACCCCTGGGTTAGAGAGAGAGGGGAAATCAGCCAGGGTTCCTGCCACTGATCACTGCCCAGTGACCCCTGGGTTAGAGAGAGGGGAAGTCAGCCAGGGTTCCTGCTCCTGATCACTGCCCAGTGACCCCTGGGTTCGAGAGAGAGGGGAAATCAGCCAGGGTTCCTGCTCCTGATCACTGCCCACTGACCCCTGGGTTAGAGAGTGGGGAAATCAGCCAGGGTTCCTGCTCCTGATCACTGCCCAGTGACCCCTGGGTTAGAGAGAGAGGGGAAATCAGCCAGGGTTCCTGCTCCTGATCATTGCCCAGTGACCCCTGGGTTCGAGAGAGAGGGGAAATCAGCCAGGGTTCCTGCTCCTGATCACTGCCCAGTGACACCTGGGTTAGAGAGAGGGAAATCAGCTCGGGTTCCTGCTCCTGATCACTGCCCAGTGATCCCTGGGTTTGAGAGAGAAGGTAAATCAGCCAGGGTTGCTGCTCCTGATCACTGCCCACTGACCCCTGGGTTAGAGAGAGAGGAAATCAGCCAGGGTTCCTGCCCCTGATCACTGCCAAGTGACCCCTGGGTTAGAGAGAGAGGAAATCAGCCAGGGTTCCTGCTCCTGATGACTGCCCAGTGACCCCTGGGTTAGAGAGAGGGGAAATCAGCCAGGGTTCCTGCTCCTGATCACTGCCCAGTGACCCCTGGGTTAGAGAGAGCGGAAATCAGCCAGGGTTCCTGCTCCTGATCACTGCCCAGTGATCCCTGGGTTAGAGAGTGGGGAAATCAGCCAGGGTTCCTGCTCCTGATCACTGCCCAGTGACCTCTGGGTTACAGAGAGGGGGAAATCAGCCAGGGTTCCTGCTCCTGATCACTGCCCCGTGACCCCTTGGTTAGAGAGAGGGGAAATCAGCCAGGGTTCCTGCTCCTGATCACTGCCCAGTGACCCCTGGGTTAGAGAGAGGGAAATCAGCCAGGGTTCCTGCTCCTGATCACTGCCCACTGACCCCTGGGTTAGAGAGGGGGGAAATCAGCCAGGGTTCCTGCTCCTGATCACTGCCCACTGACCCCTGGGTTAGAGAGAGGGGAAATCAGCCAAGTTTCCTGCACCTGATCACTGCCCAGTGACCCCTGGGTTAGAGAGAGAGGGGAAATCAGCCAGGGTTCCTGCTCCTGATCACTGCCCAGTGACCCCTGGGTTAGAGAGAGGGGAAATCAGCCAGGGTTCCTGCCCCTGATCACTGCCCAGTGACCCCTGGGTTAGAGAGAGGGGAAATCAGCCAGGGTTCCTGCCCCTGATCACTGCCCAGTGACCCCTGTGTTAGAGAGAGAGGGGAAATCAGCCAGGGTTCCTGCTCCTGATCACTGCCCAGTGACCCCTGGGTTAGAGAGAGGGGAAATCAGCCAGGGTTCCTGCCCCTGATCACTGCCCAGTGATCCCTGGGTTAGAGAGAGAGGAAATCAGCCAGGGTTCCTGCTCCTGATCACTGCCCAATGACCCCTGGGTTAGAGAGAGGGGAAATCAGCCAGGGTTCCTGCTCCTGATCACTGCCCAGTGACCCCTGGATTAGAGAGAGTGGAAATCAGCCAGGTTTCCTGCTCCTGATCACTGCCCAGTGACCCCTGGGTTAGAGAGAGGGGAAATCAGCCAGGGTTCCTGCTCCTGATCCCTGCCCAGTGACCCCTGGGTTAGAGAGAGGGGAAATCAGCCAGGGTTCCTGCTCCTGATCACTGCCCACTGACCCCTGGGTTAGAGAGAGAGGGGAAATCAGCCAGGGTTCCTGCCACTGATCACTGCCCAGTGACCCCTGGGTTAGAGAGAGGGGAAGTCAGCCAGGATTCCTGCTCCTGATCACTGCCCAGTGACCCCTGGGTTCGAGAGAGAGGGGAAATCAGCCAGGGTTCCTGCTCCTGATCACTGCCCACTGACCCCTGGGTTAGAGAGTGGGGAAATCAGCCAGGGTTCCTGCTCCTGATCACTGCCCAGTGACCCCTGGGTTAGAGAGAGAGGGGAAATCAGCCAGGGTTCCTGCTCCTGATCATTGCCCAGTGACCCCTGGGTTCGAGAGAGAGGGGAAATCAGCCAGGGTTCCTGCTCCTGATCACTGCCCAGTGACACCTGGGTTAGAGAGAGGGAAATCAGCTCGGGTTCCTGCTCCTGATCACTGCCCAGTGATCCCTGGGTTTGAGAGAGAGGGTAAATCAGCCAGGGTTGCTGCTCCTGATCACTGCCCACTGACCCCTGGGTTAGAGAGAGAGGAAATCAGCCAGGGTTCCTGCCCCTGATCACTGCCAAGTGACTCCTGGGTTAGAGAGAGAGGAAATCAGCCAGGGTTCCTGCTCCTGATGACTGCCCAGTGACCCCTGGGTTAGAGAGAGGGGAAATCAGCCAGGGTTCCTGCTCCTGATCACTGCCCAGTGACCCCTGGGTTAGAGAGAGCGGAAATCAGCCAGGGTTCCTGCTCCTGATCACTGCCCAGTGATCCCTGGGTTAGAGAGTGGGGAAATCAGCCAGGGTTCCTGCTCCTGATCACTGCCCAGTGACCTCTGGGTTACAGAGAGGGGGAAATCAGCCAGGGTTCCTGCTCCTGATCACTGCCCCGTGACCCCTTGGTTAGAGAGAGGGGAAATCAGCCAGGGTTCCTGCTCCTGATCACTGCCCAGTGACCCCTGGGTTAGAGAGAGGGAAATCAGCCAGGGTTCCTGCTCCTGATCACTGCCCACTGACCCCTGGGTTAGAGAGGGGGGAAATCAGCCAGGGTTCCTGCTCCTGATCACTGCCCACTGACCCCTGGGTTAGAGAGAGGGGAAATCAGCCAAGTTTCCTGCACCTGATCACTGCCCAGTGACCCCTGGGTTAGAGAGAGAGGGGAAATCAGCCAGGGTTCCTGCTCCTGATCACTGCCCACTGACCCCTGGGTTAGAGAGAGGGGAAATCAGCCAGGGTTCCTGCCCCTGATCACTGCCCAGTGACCCCTGGGTTAGAGAGAGGGGAAATCAGCCAGGGTTCCTGCCCCTGATCACTGCCCAGTGACCCCTGTGTTAGAGAGAGAGGGGAAATCAGCCAGGGTTCCTGCTCCTGATCACTGCCCAGTGACCCCTGGGTTAGAGAGAGGGGAAATCAGCCAGGGTTCCTGCTCCTGATCACTGCCCACTGACCCCTGGGTTAGAGAGAGAGGGGAAATCAGCCAGGGTTCCTGCTCCTGATCACTGCCCACTGACCCCTGGGTTAGAGAGAGGAAAACAGCCAGGATTCCTGCTCCTGATCAATGCCCAGTGATCCCTGGGTTAGAGAGAGAGGAAATCAGCCAGGGTTCCTGCTCCTGATCACTGCCCAGTGACCCCTGGGTTAGAGAGAGGGGAAATCAGCCAGGGTTCCTGCCCCTGATCACTGCCCAGTGACCCCTGGGTTAGAGAGAGAGTGGAAATCAGCCAGGTTTCCTGCTCCTGATCACTGCCCAGTGACCCCTGGGTTAGAGAGAGGGGAAATCAGCCAGGGTTCCTGCTCCTGATCCCTGCCCAGTGACCCCTGGGTTAGAGAGAGGGGAAATCAGCCAGGGTTCCTGCTCCTGATCACTGCCCACTGACCCCTGGGTTAGAGAGAGAGGGGAAATCAGCCGGGGTTCCTGCTCCTGATCACTGCCCAGTGACCCCTGGGTTAGAGAGAGGGGGTAAATCAGCCAGGGTTCCTGCTCCTGATCATTGCCCAGTGACCCCTGGGTTCGAGAGAGAGGGGAAATCAGCCAGGGTTCCTGCTCCTGATCACTGCCCAGTGACCCCTGGGTTAGAGAGAGGGAAATCAGCTCGGGTTCCTGCTCCTGATCACTGCCCAGTGATCCCTGGGTTCGAGAGAGAGGGTAAATCAGCCAGGGTTGCTGCTCCTGATCACTGCCCACTGACCTCTGGGTTACAGAGAGGGGAAATCAGCCAGGGTTCCTGCTCCTGATCACTGCCCAGTGACCCCTGGGTTAGAGGGAGATGGGAAATCAGTCAGGGTTCCTGCTCCTGATCACTGCCCAGTGACCCCTGGGTTAGAGGGAGAGGGGAAATCAGCCAGGGTTCCTGCTCCTGATCACTGCCCAGTGACCCTGGGATAGAGAGAGAGGAAATCAGCCAGGGTTCCTGCCCCTGATCACTGCCCACTGACCCCTGGGTTAGAGAGAGGGGAAATCAGCCAGGGTTCCTGCCCCTGATCCCTGCCCACTGACCCCTGGGTTAGAGAGAGGGGAAATCAGCCAGGGTTCCTGCCCCTGATCACTGCCCAGTGACCCCTGGGTTAGAGAGTGGGGAAATCAGCCAGGGTTCCTGCTCCTGATCACTGCCCCGTGACCCCTGGGTTAGAGAGAGGGGAAATCAGCCAGGGTTCCTGCTCCTGATCACTGCCCACTGACCCCTGGGTTAGAGAGAGGGAAAATCAGCCAGGGTTCCTGCTCCTGATCACTGCCCATTGACCCCTGGGTTACAGAGAGGGGAAATGAGCCATGGTTCCTGCTCCTGATCACTGCTCACTGACCCCTGGGTTAGAGAGAGAGGGCAAATCAGCCACGGTTCCTGGTCACTGCCCAGTGACCCCTGGGTTAGAGAGAGAGGGGAAATCAGCCAGGGTTCCTGTTCCTGATCACTGCCCACTGACCCCTGGGTTAGAGAGAGAGGGGAAATCAGCCAGGGTTCCTGATCACTGCCCAGTGACCTCTGGGTTAGAGAGAGAGGGGAAATCAGCCAGGGTTCCTGCTCCTGATCACTGCCCAGTGACCCCTGGGTTAGAGAGAGAGGGGAAATCATCCAGGGTTCCTGCCCCGGATCACTGCCCAGTGACCCCTGGGTTAGAGAGACGGGAAATCAGCCAGGATTCCTGCTTCTGATCACTGCCCAGTGACCCCTGGGTTAGAGAGATGGGAAATCAGCCAGGGTTCCTGCACCTGATCACTGCTCAGTGACCCCTGGGTTAGAGAGAGGGGAAATCAGCCAGGGTTCCTGCTCCTGATCACTGACCAGTGACCCCTGGGTTAGAGAGACGGTAAATCAGCCAGGGTTCCTGCTCCTGATCACTGCCCAGTGACCCCTGGGTTAGAGGGAGAGGGGAAATCAGCCAGGGTTCCTGCTCCTGATCACTGCCCAGTGACCCCTGGGTTAGAGAGAGGGGAAATCAGCCAGGGTTCCTGCTCCTGATCACTGACCAGTGACCCCTGGGTTAGAGAGACGGGAAATCAGCCAGGGTTCCTGCTCCTGATCACTGCCCACTGACCCCTGGGTTAGAGAGAGGGGAAATCAGCCAGGGTTCCTGCCCCTGATCACTGCCCACTGATCCCTGGGTTAGAGAGTGGAGAAATCAGCCGGGGTTCCTGCTCCTGATCACTGCCCCGTGACCCCTGGGTTAGAGAGAGGGGAAATCAGCCAGGGTTCCTGCCCCTGCTCCTGATCACTGCCCACTGACCCCTGGGTTAGAGAGAGGGGAAATCAGCCAGGGTTCCTGCTCCTGATCACTGCCCAGTGATCCCTGGGTTAGAGAGAGAGAAAATCAGCCAGGGTTCCTGCTCCTGATCACTGCCCAGTGATCCCTGGGTTAGAGAGAGAGGAAATCAGCCAGGGTTCCTGCTCCTGATCACTGCCCAATGACCCCTGGGTTAGAGAGAGGGGAAATCAGCCAGGGTTCCTGCTCCTGATCACTGCCCAGTGACCCCTGGGTTAGAGAGAGAGTGGAAATCAGCCAGGTTTCCTGCTCCTGATCACTGCCCAGTGACCCCTGGGTTAGAGAGAGGGGAAATCAGCCAGGGTTCCTGCTCCTGATCCCTGCCCAGTGACCCCTGGGTTAGAGAGAGGGGAAATCAGCCAGGGTTCCTGCTCCTGATCACTGCCCACTGACCCCTGGGTTAGAGAGAGAGGGGAAATCAGCCAGGGTTCCTGCCACTGATCACTGCCCAGTGACCCCTGGGTTAGAGAGAGGGGAAATCAGCCAGGGTTCCTGCTCCTGATCACTGCCCAGTGACCCCTGGGTTCGAGAGAGAGGGGAAATCAGCCAGGGTTCCTGCTCCTGATCACTGCCCATTGACCCCTGGGTTACAGAGAGGGGAAATCAGCCATGGTTCCTGCTCCTGATCACTGCTCACTGACCCCTGGGTTAGAGAGAGAGGGCAAATCAGCCAGGGTTCCTGATCACTGCCCAGTGACCCCTGGGTTAGAGAGAGAGGGGTAATCAGCCAGGGTTCCTGTTCCTGATCACTGCCCACTGACCCCTGGGTTAGAGAGAGAGGGGAAATCAGCCAGGGTTCCTGATCACTGCCCAGTGACCTCTGGGTTAGAGAGAGAGGGGAAATCAGCCAGGGTTCCTGATCACTGCCCAGTGACCTCTGGGTTAGAGAGAGAGGGGTAATCAGCCAGGGTTCCTGTTCCTGATCACTGCCCAGTGACCCCTGGGTTAGAGAGACGGGAAATCAGCCAGGGTTCCTGCTCCTGATCACTGCCCCGTGACCCCTGGGTTAGAGAGAGGGGAAATCAGCCAGGGTTCCTGCACCTGATCACTTCTCAGTGACCCCTGGGTTAGAGAGAGGGGAAATCAGCCAGGGTTCCTGCCCCTGATCACTGCCCAGTGACCCCTGGGTTAGAGAGAGGGGAAATCAGCCAGGGTTCCTGCCCCTGCTCCTGATCACTGCCCACTGACCCCTGGGTTAGAGAGAGGGGAAATCAGCCAGGGTTCCTGCTCCTGATCACTGCCCAGTGATCCCTGGGTTAGAGAGAGAGAAAATCAGCCAGGGTTCCTGCTCCTGATCACTGCCCAGTGACCCCTGGGTTAGAGAGAGGGGAAATCAGCCAGGGTTCCTGCCCCTGATCACTGCCCAGTGATCCCTGGGTTAGAGAGAGAGGAAATCAGCCAGGGTTCCTGCTCCTGATCACTGCCCAATGACCCCTGGGTTAGAGAGAGGGGAAATCAGCCAGGGTTCCTGCTCCTGATCACTGCCCAGTGACCCCTGGATTAGAGAGAGTGGAAATCAGCCAGGTTTCCTGCTCCTGATCACTGCCTAGTGACCCCTGGGTTAGAGAGAGGGGAAATCAGCCAGGGTTCCTGCTCCTGATCCCTGCCCAGTGACCCCTGGGTTAGAGAGAGGGGAAATCAGCCAGGGTTCCTGCTCCTGATCACTGCCCACTGACCCCTGGGTTAGAGAGAGAGGGGAAATCAGCCAGGGTTCCTGCCACTGATCACTGCCCAGTGACCCCTGGGTTAGAGAGAGGGGAAGTCAGCCAGGGTTCCTGCTCCTGATCACTGCCCAGTGACCCCTGGGTTCGAGAGAGAGGGGAAATCAGCCAGGGTTCCTGCTCCTGATCACTGCCCACTGACCCCTGGGTTAGAGAGTGGGGAAATCAGCCAGGGTTCCTGCTCCTGATCACTGCCCAGTGACCCCTGGGTTAGAGAGAGAGGGGAAATCAGCCAGGGTTCCTGCTCCTGATCATTGCCCAGTGACCCCTGGGTTCGAGAGAGAGGGGAAATCAGCCAGGGTTCCTGCTCCTGATCACTGCCCAGTGACACCTGGGTTAGAGAGAGGGAAATCAGCTCGGGTTCCTGCTCCTGATCACTGCCCAGTGATCCCTGGGTTTGAGAGAGAAGGTAAATCAGCCAGGGTTGCTGCTCCTGATCACTGCCCACTGACCCCTGGGTTAGAGAGAGAGGAAATCAGCCAGGGTTCCTGCCCCTGATCACTGCCAAGTGACCCCTGGGTTAGAGAGAGAGGAAATCAGCCAGGGTTCCTGCTCCTGATGACTGCCCAGTGACCCCTGGGTTAGAGAGAGGGGAAATCAGCCAGGGTTCCTGCTCCTGATCACTGCCCAGTGACCCCTGGGTTAGAGAGAGCGGAAATCAGCCAGGGTTCCTGCTCCTGATCACTGCCCAGTGATCCCTGGGTTAGAGAGTGGGGAAATCAGCCAGGGTTCCTGCTCCTGATCACTGCCCAGTGACCTCTGGGTTACAGAGAGGGGGAAATCAGCCAGGGTTCCTGCTCCTGATCACTGCCCCGTGACCCCTTGGTTAGAGAGAGGGGAAATCAGCCAGGGTTCCTGCTCCTGATCACTGCCCAGTGACCCCTGGGTTAGAGAGAGGGAAATCAGCCAGGGTTCCTGCTCCTGATCACTGCCCACTGACCCCTGGGTTAGAGAGGGGGGAAATCAGCCAGGGTTCCTGCTCCTGATCACTGCCCACTGACCCCTGGGTTAGAGAGAGGGGAAATCAGCCAAGTTTCCTGCACCTGATCACTGCCCAGTGACCCCTGTGTTAGAGAGAGAGGGGAAATCAGCCAGGGTTCCTGCTCCTGATCACTGCCCAGTGACCCCTGGGTTAGAGAGAGGGGAAATCAGCCAGGGTTCCTGCCCCTGATCACTGCCCAGTGATCCCTGGGTTAGAGAGAGAGGAAATCAGCCAGGGTTCCTGCTCCTGATCACTGCCCAATGACCCCTGGGTTAGAGAGAGGGGAAATCAGCCAGGGTTCCTGCTCCTGATCACTGCCCAGTGACCCCTGGATTAGAGAGAGTGGAAATCAGCCAGGTTTCCTGCTCCTGATCACTGCCCAGTGACCCCTGGGTTAGAGAGAGGGGAAATCAGCCAGGGTTCCTGCTCCTGATCCCTGCCCAGTGACCCCTGGGTTAGAGAGAGGGGAAATCAGCCAGGGTTCCTGCTCCTGATCACTGCCCACTGACCCCTGGGTTAGAGAGAGAGGGGAAATCAGCCAGGGTTCCTGCCACTGATCACTGCCCGGTGACCCCTGGGTTAGAGAGAGGGGAAGTCAGCCAGGATTCCTGCTCCTGATCACTGCCCAGTGACCCCTGGGTTCGAGAGAGAGGGGAAATCAGCCAGGGTTCCTGCTCCTGATCACTGCCCACTGACCCCTGGGTTAGAGAGTGGGGAAATCAGCCAGGGTTCCTGCTCCTGATCACTGCCCAGTGACCCCTGGGTTCGAGAGAGAGGGGAAATCAGCCAGGGTTCCTGCTCCTGATCACTGCCCATTGACCCCTGGGTTACAGAGAGGGGAAATCAGCCATGGTTCCTGCTCCTGATCACTGCTCACTGACCCCTGGGTTAGAGAGAGAGGGCAAATCAGCCAGGGTTCCTGATCACTGCCCAGTGACCCCTGGGTTAGAGAGAGAGGGGTAATCAGCCAGGGTTCCTGTTCCTGATCACTGCCCACTGACCCCTGGGTTAGAGAGAGAGGGGAAATCAGCCAGGGTTCCTGATCACTGCCCAGTGACCTCTGGGTTAGAGAGAGAGGGGAAATCAGCCAGGGTTCCTGATCACTGCCCAGTGACCTCTGGGTTAGAGAGAGAGGGGTAATCAGCCAGGGTTCCTGTTCCTGATCACTGCCCAGTGACCCCTGGGTTAGAGAGACGGGAAATCAGCCAGGGTTCCTGCTCCTGATCACTGCCCCGTGACCCCTGGGTTAGAGAGAGGGGAAATCAGCCAGGGTTCCTGCACCTGATCACTTCTCAGTGACCCCTGGGTTAGAGAGAGGGGAAATCAGCCAGGGTTCCTGCCCCTGATCACTGCCCAGTGACCCCTGGGTTAGAGAGAGGGGAAATCAGCCAGGGTTCCTGCCCCTGCTCCTGATCACTGCCCACTGACCCCTGGGTTAGAGAGAGGGGAAATCAGCCAGGGTTCCTGCTCCTGATCACTGCCCAGTGATCCCTGGGTTAGAGAGAGAGAAAATCAGCCAGGGTTCCTGCTCCTGATCACTGCCCAGTGACCCCTGGGTTAGAGAGAGGGGAAATCAGCCAGGGTTCCTGCCCCTGATCACTGCCCAGTGATCCCTGGGTTAGAGAGAGAGGAAATCAGCCAGGGTTCCTGCTCCTGATCACTGCCCAATGACCCCTGGGTTAGAGAGAGGGGAAATCAGCCAGGGTTCCTGCTCCTGATCACTGCCCAGTGACCCCTGGGTTAGAGAGAGGGGAAATCAGCCAGGGTTCCTGCTCCTGATCACTGCCCAGTGACCCCTGGGTTAGAGAGAGCGGAAATCAGCCAGGGTTCCTGCTCCTGATCACTGCCCAGTGATCCCTGGGTTAGAGAGTGGGGAAATCAGCCAGGGTTCCTGCTCCTGATCACTGCCCAGTGACCTCTGGGTTACAGAGAGGGGGAAATCAGCCAGGGTTCCTGCTCCTGATCACTGCCCCGTGACCCCTTGGTTAGAGAGAGGGGAAATCAGCCAGGGTTCCTGCTCCTGATCACTGCCCAGTGACCCCTGGGTTAGAGAGAGGGAAATCAGCCAGGGTTCCTGCTCCTGATCACTGCCCACTGACCCCTGGGTTAGAGAGGGGGGAAATCAGCCAGGGTTCCTGCTCCTGATCACTGCCCACTGACCCCTGGGTTAGAGAGAGGGGAAATCAGCCAAGTTTCCTGCACCTGATCACTGCCCAGTGACCCCTGGGTTAGAGAGAGAGGGGAAATCAGCCAGGGTTCCTGCTCCTGATCACTGCCCACTGACCCCTGGGTTAGAGAGAGGGGAAATCAGCCAGGGTTCCTGCCCCTGATCACTGCCCAGTGACCCCTGGGTTAGAGAGAGGGGAAATCAGCCAGGGTTCCTGCCCCTGATCACTGCCCAGTGACCCCTGTGTTAGAGAGAGAGGGGAAATCAGCCAGGGTTCCTGCTCCTGATCACTGCCCAGTGACCCCTGGGTTAGAGAGAGGGGAAATCAGCCAGGGTTCCTGCTCCTGATCACTGCCCACTGACCCCTGGGTTAGAGAGAGAGGGGAAATCAGCCAGGGTTCCTGCTCCTGATCACTGCCCACTGACCCCTGGGTTAGAGAGAGGAAAACAGCCAGGATTCCTGCTCCTGATCAATGCCCAGTGATCCCTGGGTTAGAGAGAGAGGAAATCAGCCAGGGTTCCTGCTCCTGATCACTGCCCAGTGACCCCTGGGTTAGAGAGAGGGGAAATCAGCCAGGGTTCCTGCCCCTGATCACTGCCCAGTGACCCCTGGGTTAGAGAGAGAGTGGAAATCAGCCAGGTTTCCTGCTCCTGATCACTGCCCAGTGACCCCTGGGTTAGAGAGAGGGGAAATCAGCCAGGGTTCCTGCTCCTGATCCCTGCCCAGTGACCCCTGGGTTAGAGAGAGGGGAAATCAGCCAGGGTTCCTGCTCCTGATCACTGCCCACTGACCCCTGGGTTAGAGAGAGAGGGGAAATCAGCCGGGGTTCCTGCTCCTGATCACTGCCCAGTGACCCCTGGGTTAGAGAGAGGGGGTAAATCAGCCAGGGTTCCTGCTCCTGATCATTGCCCAGTGACCCCTGGGTTCGAGAGAGAGGGGAAATCAGCCAGGGTTCCTGCTCCTGATCACTGCCCAGTGACCCCTGGGTTAGAGAGAGGGAAATCAGCTCGGGTTCCTGCTCCTGATCACTGCCCAGTGATCCCTGGGTTCGAGAGAGAGGGTAAATCAGCCAGGGTTGCTGCTCCTGATCACTGCCCACTGACCTCTGGGTTACAGAGAGGGGAAATCAGCCAGGGTTCCTGCTCCTGATCACTGCCCAGTGACCCCTGGGTTAGAGGGAGATGGGAAATCAGTCAGGGTTCCTGCTCCTGATCACTGCCCAGTGACCCCTGGGTTAGAGGGAGAGGGGAAATCAGCCAGGGTTCCTGCTCCTGATCACTGCCCAGTGACCCTGGGATAGAGAGAGAGGAAATCAGCCAGGGTTCCTGCCCCTGATCACTGCCCACTGACCCCTGGGTTAGAGAGAGGGGAAATCAGCCAGGGTTCCTGCCCCTGATCCCTGCCCACTGACCCCTGGGTTAGAGAGAGGGGAAATCAGCCAGGGTTCCTGCCCCTGATCACTGCCCAGTGACCCCTGGGTTAGAGAGTGGGGAAATCAGCCAGGGTTCCTGCTCCTGATCACTGCCCCGTGACCCCTGGGTTAGAGAGAGGGGAAATCAGCCAGGGTTCCTGCTCCTGATCACTGCCCACTGACCCCTGGGTTAGAGAGAGGGAAAATCAGCCAGGGTTCCTGCTCCTGATCACTGCCCATTGACCCCTGGGTTACAGAGAGGGGAAATGAGCCATGGTTCCTGCTCCTGATCACTGCTCACTGACCCCTGGGTTAGAGAGAGAGGGCAAATCAGCCACGGTTCCTGGTCACTGCCCAGTGACCCCTGGGTTAGAGAGAGAGGGGAAATCAGCCAGGGTTCCTGTTCCTGATCACTGCCCACTGACCCCTGGGTTAGAGAGAGAGGGGAAATCAGCCAGGGTTCCTGATCACTGCCCAGTGACCTCTGGGTTAGAGAGAGAGGGGAAATCAGCCAGGGTTCCTGCTCCTGATCACTGCCCAGTGACCCCTGGGTTAGAGAGAGAGGGGAAATCATCCAGGGTTCCTGCCCCGGATCACTGCCCAGTGACCCCTGGGTTAGAGAGACGGGAAATCAGCCAGGATTCCTGCTTCTGATCACTGCCCAGTGACCCCTGGGTTAGAGAGATGGGAAATCAGCCAGGGTTCCTGCACCTGATCACTGCTCAGTGACCCCTGGGTTAGAGAGAGGGGAAATCAGCCAGGGTTCCTGCTCCTGATCACTGACCAGTGACCCCTGGGTTAGAGAGACGGTAAATCAGCCAGGGTTCCTGCTCCTGATCACTGCCCAGTGACCCCTGGGTTAGAGGGAGAGGGGAAATCAGCCAGGGTTCCTGCTCCTGATCACTGCCCAGTGACCCCTGGGTTAGAGAGAGGGGAAATCAGCCAGGGTTCCTGCTCCTGATCACTGACCAGTGACCCCTGGGTTAGAGAGACGGGAAATCAGCCAGGGTTCCTGCTCCTGATCACTGCCCACTGACCCCTGGGTTAGAGAGAGGGGAAATCAGCCAGGGTTCCTGCCCCTGATCACTGCCCACTGATCCCTGGGTTAGAGAGTGGAGAAATCAGCCGGGGTTCCTGCTCCTGATCACTGCCCCGTGACCCCTGGGTTAGAGAGAGGGGAAATCAGCCAGGGTTCCTGCCCCTGCTCCTGATCACTGCCCACTGACCCCTGGGTTAGAGAGAGGGGAAATCAGCCAGGGTTCCTGCTCCTGATCACTGCCCAGTGATCCCTGGGTTAGAGAGAGAGAAAATCAGCCAGGGTTCCTGCTCCTGATCACTGCCCAGTGATCCCTGGGTTAGAGAGAGAGGAAATCAGCCAGGGTTCCTGCTCCTGATCACTGCCCAATGACCCCTGGGTTAGAGAGAGGGGAAATCAGCCAGGGTTCCTGCTCCTGATCACTGCCCAGTGACCCCTGGGTTAGAGAGAGAGTGGAAATCAGCCAGGTTTCCTGCTCCTGATCACTGCCCAGTGACCCCTGGGTTAGAGAGAGGGGAAATCAGCCAGGGTTCCTGCTCCTGATCCCTGCCCAGTGACCCCTGGGTTAGAGAGAGGGGAAATCAGCCAGGGTTCCTGCTCCTGATCACTGCCCACTGACCCCTGGGTTAGAGAGAGAGGGGAAATCAGCCAGGGTTCCTGCCACTGATCACTGCCCAGTGACCCCTGGGTTAGAGAGAGGGGAAATCAGCCAGGGTTCCTGCTCCTGATCACTGCCCAGTGACCCCTGGGTTCGAGAGAGAGGGGAAATCAGCCAGGGTTCCTGCTCCTGATCACTGCCCATTGACCCCTGGGTTACAGAGAGGGGAAATCAGCCATGGTTCCTGCTCCTGATCACTGCTCACTGACCCCTGGGTTAGAGAGAGAGGGCAAATCAGCCAGGGTTCCTGATCACTGCCCAGTGACCCCTGGGTTAGAGAGAGAGGGGTAATCAGCCAGGGTTCCTGTTCCTGATCACTGCCCACTGACCCCTGGGTTAGAGAGAGAGGGGAAATCAGCCAGGGTTCCTGATCACTGCCCAGTGACCTCTGGGTTAGAGAGAGAGGGGAAATCAGCCAGGGTTCCTGATCACTGCCCAGTGACCTCTGGGTTAGAGAGAGAGGGGTAATCAGCCAGGGTTCCTGTTCCTGATCACTGCCCAGTGACCCCTGGGTTAGAGAGACGGGAAATCAGCCAGGGTTCCTGCTCCTGATCACTGCCCCGTGACCCCTGGGTTAGAGAGAGGGGAAATCAGCCAGGGTTCCTGCACCTGATCACTTCTCAGTGACCCCTGGGTTAGAGAGAGGGGAAATCAGCCAGGGTTCCTGCCCCTGATCACTGCCCAGTGACCCCTGGGTTAGAGAGAGGGGAAATCAGCCAGGGTTCCTGCCCCTGCTCCTGATCACTGCCCACTGACCCCTGGGTTAGAGAGAGGGGAAATCAGCCAGGGTTCCTGCTCCTGATCACTGCCCAGTGATCCCTGGGTTAGAGAGAGAGAAAATCAGCCAGGGTTCCTGCTCCTGATCACTGCCCAGTGACCCCTGGGTTAGAGAGAGGGGAAATCAGCCAGGGTTCCTGCCCCTGATCACTGCCCAGTGATCCCTGGGTTAGAGAGAGAGGAAATCAGCCAGGGTTCCTGCTCCTGATCACTGCCCAATGACCCCTGGGTTAGAGAGAGGGGAAATCAGCCAGGGTTCCTGCTCCTGATCACTGCCCAGTGACCCCTGGATTAGAGAGAGTGGAAATCAGCCAGGTTTCCTGCTCCTGATCACTGCCCAGTGACCCCTGGGTTAGAGAGAGGGGAAATCAGCCAGGGTTCCTGCTCCTGATCCCTGCCCAGTGACCCCTGGGTTAGAGAGAGGGGAAATCAGCCAGGGTTCCTGCTCCTGATCACTGCCCACTGACCCCTGGGTTAGAGAGAGAGGGGAAATCAGCCAGGGTTCCTGCCACTGATCACTGCCCAGTGACCCCTGGGTTAGAGAGAGGGGAAGTCAGCCAGGGTTCCTGCTCCTGATCACTGCCCAGTGACCCCTGGGTTCGAGAGAGAGGGGAAATCAGCCAGGGTTCCTGCTCCTGATCACTGCCCACTGACCCCTGGGTTAGAGAGTGGGGAAATCAGCCAGGGTTCCTGCTCCTGATCACTGCCCAGTGACCCCTGGGTTAGAGAGAGAGGGGAAATCAGCCAGGGTTCCTGCTCCTGATCATTGCCCAGTGACCCCTGGGTTCGAGAGAGAGGGGAAATCAGCCAGGGTTCCTGCTCCTGATCACTGCCCAGTGACACCTGGGTTAGAGAGAGGGAAATCAGCTCGGGTTCCTGCTCCTGATCACTGCCCAGTGATCCCTGGGTTTGAGAGAGAAGGTAAATCAGCCAGGGTTGCTGCTCCTGATCACTGCCCACTGACCCCTGGGTTAGAGAGAGAGGAAATCAGCCAGGGTTCCTGCCCCTGATCACTGCCAAGTGACCCCTGGGTTAGAGAGAGAGGAAATCAGCCAGGGTTCCTGCTCCTGATGACTGCCCAGTGACCCCTGGGTTAGAGAGAGGGGAAATCAGCCAGGGTTCCTGCTCCTGATCACTGCCCAGTGACCCCTGGGTTAGAGAGAGCGGAAATCAGCCAGGGTTCCTGCTCCTGATCACTGCCCAGTGATCCCTGGGTTAGAGAGTGGGGAAATCAGCCAGGGTTCCTGCTCCTGATCACTGCCCAGTGACCTCTGGGTTACAGAGAGGGGGAAATCAGCCAGGGTTCCTGCTCCTGATCACTGCCCCGTGACCCCTTGGTTAGAGAGAGGGGAAATCAGCCAGGGTTCCTGCTCCTGATCACTGCCCAGTGACCCCTGGGTTAGAGAGAGGGAAATCAGCCAGGGTTCCTGCTCCTGATCACTGCCCACTGACCCCTGGGTTAGAGAGGGGGGAAATCAGCCAGGGTTCCTGCTCCTGATCACTGCCCACTGACCCCTGGGTTAGAGAGAGGGGAAATCAGCCAAGTTTCCTGCACCTGATCACTGCCCAGTGACCCCTGTGTTAGAGAGAGAGGGGAAATCAGCCAGGGTTCCTGCTCCTGATCACTGCCCAGTGACCCCTGGGTTAGAGAGAGGGGAAATCAGCCAGGGTTCCTGCCCCTGATCACTGCCCAGTGATCCCTGGGTTAGAGAGAGAGGAAATCAGCCAGGGTTCCTGCTCCTGATCACTGCCCAATGACCCCTGGGTTAGAGAGAGGGGAAATCAGCCAGGGTTCCTGCTCCTGATCACTGCCCAGTGACCCCTGGATTAGAGAGAGTGGAAATCAGCCAGGTTTCCTGCTCCTGATCACTGCCCAGTGACCCCTGGGTTAGAGAGAGGGGAAATCAGCCAGGGTTCCTGCTCCTGATCCCTGCCCAGTGACCCCTGGGTTAGAGAGAGGGGAAATCAGCCAGGGTTCCTGCTCCTGATCACTGCCCACTGACCCCTGGGTTAGAGAGAGAGGGGAAATCAGCCAGGGTTCCTGCCACTGATCACTGCCCGGTGACCCCTGGGTTAGAGAGAGGGGAAGTCAGCCAGGATTCCTGCTCCTGATCACTGCCCAGTGACCCCTGGGTTCGAGAGAGAGGGGAAATCAGCCAGGGTTCCTGCTCCTGATCACTGCCCACTGACCCCTGGGTTAGAGAGTGGGGAAATCAGCCAGGGTTCCTGCTCCTGATCACTGCCCAGTGACCCCTGGGTTCGAGAGAGAGGGGAAATCAGCCAGGGTTCCTGCTCCTGATCACTGCCCATTGACCCCTGGGTTACAGAGAGGGGAAATCAGCCATGGTTCCTGCTCCTGATCACTGCTCACTGACCCCTGGGTTAGAGAGAGAGGGCAAATCAGCCAGGGTTCCTGATCACTGCCCAGTGACCCCTGGGTTAGAGAGAGAGGGGTAATCAGCCAGGGTTCCTGTTCCTGATCACTGCCCACTGACCCCTGGGTTAGAGAGAGAGGGGAAATCAGCCAGGGTTCCTGATCACTGCCCAGTGACCTCTGGGTTAGAGAGAGAGGGGAAATCAGCCAGGGTTCCTGATCACTGCCCAGTGACCTCTGGGTTAGAGAGAGAGGGGTAATCAGCCAGGGTTCCTGTTCCTGATCACTGCCCAGTGACCCCTGGGTTAGAGAGACGGGAAATCAGCCAGGGTTCCTGCTCCTGATCACTGCCCCGTGACCCCTGGGTTAGAGAGAGGGGAAATCAGCCAGGGTTCCTGCACCTGATCACTTCTCAGTGACCCCTGGGTTAGAGAGAGGGGAAATCAGCCAGGGTTCCTGCCCCTGATCACTGCCCAGTGACCCCTGGGTTAGAGAGAGGGGAAATCAGCCAGGGTTCCTGCCCCTGCTCCTGATCACTGCCCACTGACCCCTGGGTTAGAGAGAGGGGAAATCAGCCAGGGTTCCTGCTCCTGATCACTGCCCAGTGATCCCTGGGTTAGAGAGAGAGAAAATCAGCCAGGGTTCCTGCTCCTGATCACTGCCCAGTGACCCCTGGGTTAGAGAGAGGGGAAATCAGCCAGGGTTCCTGCCCCTGATCACTGCCCAGTGATCCCTGGGTTAGAGAGAGAGGAAATCAGCCAGGGTTCCTGCTCCTGATCACTGCCCAATGACCCCTGGGTTAGAGAGAGGGGAAATCAGCCAGGGTTCCTGCTCCTGATCACTGCCCAGTGACCCCTGGATTAGAGAGAGTGGAAATCAGCCAGGTTTCCTGCTCCTGATCACTGCCCAGTGACCCCTGGGTTAGAGAGAGGGGAAATCAGCCAGGGTTCCTGCTCCTGATCCCTGCCCAGTGACCCCTGGGTTAGAGAGAGGGGAAATCAGCCAGGGTTCCTGCTCCTGATCACTGCCCACTGACCCCTGGGTTAGAGAGAGAGGGGAAATCAGCCAGGGTTCCTGCCACTGATCACTGCCCAGTGACCCCTGGGTTAGAGAGAGGGGAAGTCAGCCAGGGTTCCTGCTCCTGATCACTGCCCAGTGACCCCTGGGTTCGAGAGAGAGGGGAAATCAGCCAGGGTTCCTGCTCCTGATCATTGCCCAGTGACCCCTGGGTTCGAGAGAGAGGGGAAATCAGCCAGGGTTCCTGCTCCTGATCACTGCCCAGTGACACCTGGGTTAGAGAGAGGGAAATCAGCTCGGGTTCCTGCTCCTGATCACTGCCCAGTGATCCCTGGGTTTGAGAGAGAAGGTAAATCAGCCAGGGTTGCTGCTCCTGATCACTGCCCACTGACCCCTGGGTTAGAGAGAGAGGAAATCAGCCAGGGTTCCTGCCCCTGATCACTGCCAAGTGACCCCTGGGTTAGAGAGAGAGGAAATCAGCCAGGGTTCCTGCTCCTGATGACTGCCCAGTGACCCCTGGGTTAGAGAGAGGGGAAATCAGCCAGGGTTCCTGCTCCTGATCACTGCCCAGTGACCCCTGGGTTAGAGAGAGCGGAAATCAGCCAGGGTTCCTGCTCCTGATCACTGCCCAGTGATCCCTGGGTTAGAGAGTGGGGAAATCAGCCAGGGTTCCTGCTCCTGATCACTGCCCAGTGACCTCTGGGTTACAGAGAGGGGGAAATCAGCCAGGGTTCCTGCTCCTGATCACTGCCCCGTGACCCCTTGGTTAGAGAGAGGGGAAATCAGCCAGGGTTCCTGCTCCTGATCACTGCCCAGTGACCCCTGGGTTAGAGAGAGGGAAACCAGCCAGGGTTCCTGCTCCTGATCACTGCCCACTGACCCCTGGGTTAGAGAGGGGGGAAATCAGCCAGGGTTCCTGCTCCTGATCACTGCCCACTGACCCCTGGGTTAGAGAGAGGGGAAATCAGCCAAGTTTCCTGCACCTGATCACTGCCCAGTGACCCCTGTGTTAGAGAGAGAGGGGAAATCAGCCAGGGTTCCTGCTCCTGATCACTGCCCAGTGACCCCTGGGTTAGAGAGAGGGGAAATCAGCCAGGGTTCCTGCCCCTGATCACTGCCCAGTGATCCCTGGGTTAGAGAGAGAGGAAATCAGCCAGGGTTCCTGCTCCTGATCACTGCCCAATGACCCCTGGGTTAGAGAGAGGGGAAATCAGCCAGGGTTCCTGCTCCTGATCACTGCCCAGTGACCCCTGGATTAGAGAGAGTGGAAATCAGCCAGGTTTCCTGCTCCTGATCACTGCCCAGTGACCCCTGGGTTAGAGAGAGGGGAAATCAGCCAGGGTTCCTGCTCCTGATCCCTGCCCAGTGACCCCTGGGTTAGAGAGAGGGGAAATCAGCCAGGGTTCCTGCTCCTGATCACTGCCCACTGACCCCTGGGTTAGAGAGAGAGGGGAAATCAGCCAGGGTTCCTGCCACTGATCACTGCCCGGTGACCCCTGGGTTAGAGAGAGGGGAAGTCAGCCAGGATTCCTGCTCCTGATCACTGCCCAGTGACCCCTGGGTTCGAGAGAGAGGGGAAATCAGCCAGGGTTCCTGCTCCTGATCACTGCCCACTGACCCCTGGGTTAGAGAGTGGGGAAATCAGCCAGGGTTCCTGCTCCTGATCACTGCCCAGTGACCCCTGGGTTAGAGAGAGAGGGGAAATCAGCCAGGGTTCCTGCTCCTGATCATTGCCCAGTGACCCCTGGGTTCGAGAGAGAGGGGAAATCAGCCAGGGTTCCTGCTCCTGATCACTGCCCAGTGACACCTGGGTTAGAGAGAGGGAAATCAGCTCGGGTTCCTGCTCCTGATCACTGCCCAGTGATCCCTGGGTTTGAGAGAGAGGGTAAATCAGCCAGGGTTGCTGCTCCTGATCACTGCCCACTGACCCCTGGGTTAGAGAGAGAGGAAATCAGCCAGGGTTCCTGCCCCTGATCACTGCCAAGTGACCCCTGGGTTAGAGAGAGAGGAAATCAGCCAGGGTTCCTGCTCCTGATCACTGCCCAGTGACCTCTGGGTTACAGAGAGGGGGAAATCAGCCAGGGTTCCTGCTCCTGATCACTGCCCCGTGACCCCTTGGTTAGAGAGAGGGGAAATCAGCCAGGGTTCCTGCTCCTGATCACTGCCCAGTGACCCCTGGGTTAGAGAGAGGGAAATCAGCCAGGGTTCCTGCTCCTGATCACTGCCCACTGACCCCTGGGTTAGAGAGGGGGGAAATCAGCCAGGGTTCCTGCTCCTGATCACTGCCCACTGACCCCTGGGTTAGAGAGAGGGGAAATCAGCCAAGTTTCCTGCACCTGATCACTGCCCAGTGACCCCTGGGTTAGAGAGAGAGGGGAAATCAGCCAGGGTTCCTGCTCCTGATCACTGCCCAGTGACCCCTGGGTTAGAGAGAGGGGAAATCAGCCAGGGTTCCTGCCCCTGATCACTGCCCAGTGACCCCTGGGTTAGAGAGAGGGGAAATCAGCCAGGGTTCCTGCCCCTGATCACTGCCCAGTGACCCCTGTGTTAGAGAGAGAGGGGAAATCAGCCAGGGTTCCTGCTCCTGATCACTGCCCAGTGACCCCTGGGTTAGAGAGAGGGGAAATCAGCCAGGGTTCCTGCTCCTGATCACTGCCCACTGACCCCTGGGTTAGAGAGAGAGGGGAAATCAGCCAGGGTTCCTGCTCCTGATCACTGCCCACTGACCCCTGGGTTAGAGAGAGGAAAACAGCCAGGATTCCTGCTCCTGATCAATGCCCAGTGATCCCTGGGTTAGAGAGAGAGGAAATCAGCCAGGGTTCCTGCTCCTGATCACTGCCCAGTGACCCCTGGGTTAGAGAGAGGGGAAATCAGCCAGGGTTCCTGCCCCTGATCACTGCCCAGTGACCCCTGGGTTAGAGAGAGAGTGGAAATCAGCCAGGTTTCCTGCTCCTGATCACTGCCCAGTGACCCCTGGGTTAGAGAGAGGGGAAATCAGCCAGGGTTCCTGCTCCTGATCCCTGCCCAGTGACCCCTGGGTTAGAGAGAGGGGAAATCAGCCAGGGTTCCTGCTCCTGATCACTGCCCACTGACCCCTGGGTTAGAGAGAGAGGGGAAATCAGCCGGGGTTCCTGCTCCTGATCACTGCCCAGTGACCCCTGGGTTAGAGAGAGGGGGTAAATCAGCCAGGGTTCCTGCTCCTGATCATTGCCCAGTGACCCCTGGGTTCGAGAGAGAGGGGAAATCAGCCAGGGTTCCTGCTCCTGATCACTGCCCAGTGACCCCTGGGTTAGAGAGAGAGAGGGGAAATCAGCCAGGGTTCCTGCTCCTGATCACTGCCCAGTGACCCCCGGGTTAGAGAGAGAGGGGAAATCAGCTCGGGTTCCTGCTCCTGATCACTGCCCAGTGATCCCTGGGTTCGAGAGAGAGGGTAAATCAGCCAGGGTTGCTGCTCCTGATCACTGCCCACTGACCTCTGGGTTACAGAGAGGGGAAATCAGCCAGGGTTCCTGCTCCTGATCACTGCCCAGTGACCCCTGGGTTAGAGGGAGATGGGAAATCAGTCAGGGTTCCTGCTCCTGATCACTGCCCAGTGACCCCTGGGTTAGAGGGAGAGGGGAAATCAGCCAGGGTTCCTGCTCCTGATCACTGCCCAGTGACCCTGGGATAGAGAGAGAGGAAATCAGCCAGGGTTCCTGCCCCTGATCACTGCCCACTGACCCCTGGGTTAGAGAGAGGGGAAATCAGCCAGGGTTCCTGCCCCTGATCCCTGCCCACTGACCCCTGGGTTAGAGAGAGGGGAAATCAGCCAGGGTTCCTGCCCCTGATCACTGCCCAGTGACCCCTGGGTTAGAGAGTGGGGAAATCAGCCAGGGTTCCTGCTCCTGATCACTGCCCCGTGACCCCTGGGTTAGAGAGAGGGGAAATCAGCCAGGGTTCCTGCTCCTGATCACTGCCCACTGACCCCTGGGTTAGAGAGAGGGAAAATCAGCCAGGGTTCCTGCTCCTGATCACTGCCCATTGACCCCTGGGTTACAGAGAGGGGAAATGAGCCATGGTTCCTGCTCCTGATCACTGCTCACTGACCCCTGGGTTAGAGAGAGAGGGCAAATCAGCCAGGGTTCCTGATCACTGCCCAGTGACCCCTGGGTTAGAGAGAGAGGGGAAATCAGCCAGGGTTCCTGTTCCTGATCACTGCCCACTGACCCCTGGGTTAGAGAGAGAGGGGAAATCAGCCAGGGTTCCTGATCACTGCCCAGTGACCTCTGGGTTAGAGAGAGAGGGGAAATCAGCCAGGGTTCCTGCTCCTGATCACTGCCCAGTGACCCCTGGGTTAGAGAGAGAGGGGAAATCATCCAGGGTTCCTGCCCCGGATCACTGCCCAGTGACCCCTGGGTTAGAGAGACGGGAAATCAGCCAGGATTCCTGCTTCTGATCACTGCCCAGTGACCCCTGGGTTAGAGAGATGGGAAATCAGCCAGGGTTCCTGCACCTGATCACTGCTCAGTGACCCCTGGGTTAGAGAGAGGGGAAATCAGCCAGGGTTCCTGCTCCTGATCACTGACCAGTGACCCCTGGGTTAGAGAGACGGGAAATCAGCCAGGGTTCCTGCTCCTGATCACTGCCCAGTGACCCCTGGGTTAGAGGGAGAGGGGAAATCAGCCAGGGTTCCTGCTCCTGATCACTGCCCAGTGACCCCTGGGTTAGAGAGAGGGGAAATCAGCCAGGGTTCCTGCTCCTGATCACTGACCAGTGACCCCTGGGTTAGAGAGACGGGAAATCAGCCAGGGTTCCTGCTCCTGATCACTGCCCACTGACCCCTGGGTTAGAGAGAGGGGAAATCAGCCAGGGTTCCTGCCCCTGATCACTGCCCACTGATCCCTGGGTTAGAGAGTGGAGAAATCAGCCGGGGTTCCTGCTCCTGATCACTGCCCCGTGACCCCTGGGTTAGAGAGAGGGGAAATCAGCCAGGGTTCCTGCCCCTGCTCCTGATCACTGCCCACTGACCCCTGGGTTAGAGAGAGGGGAAATCAGCCAGGGTTCCTGCTCCTGATCACTGCCCAGTGATCCCTGGGTTAGAGAGAGAGAAAATCAGCCAGGGTTCCTGCTCCTGATCACTGCCCAGTGATCCCTGGGTTAGAGAGAGAGGAAATCAGCCAGGGTTCCTGCTCCTGATCACTGCCCAATGACCCCTGGGTTAGAGAGAGGGGAAATCAGCCAGGGTTCCTGCTCCTGATCACTGCCCAGTGACCCCTGGGTTAGAGAGAGAGTGGAAATCAGCCAGGTTTCCTGCTCCTGATCACTGCCCAGTGACCCCTGGGTTAGAGAGAGGGGAAATCAGCCAGGGTTCCTGCTCCTGATCCCTGCCCAGTGACCCCTGGGTTAGAGAGAGGGGAAATCAGCCAGGGTTCCTGCTCCTGATCACTGCCCACTGACCCCTGGGTTAGAGAGAGAGGGGAAATCAGCCAGGGTTCCTGCCACTGATCACTGCCCAGTGACCCCTGGGTTAGAGAGAGGGGAAATCAGCCAGGGTTCCTGCTCCTGATCACTGCCCAGTGACCCCTGGGTTCGAGAGAGAGGGGAAATCAGCCAGGGTTCCTGCTCCTGATCACTGCCCACTGACCCCTGGGTTAGAGAGAGAGAGGGGAAATCAGCCAGGGTTCCTGCTCCTGATCACTGTCCAGTGACCCCTGGGTTAGAGAGAGAGGGGAAATCAACCAGGGTTCCTGCTCCTGATCACTGTCCAGTGACCCCTGGGTTAGAGAGAGAGGGGAAATCAACCAGGGTTCCTGCTCCTGATCACTGTCCAGTGACCCCTGGGTTAGAGAGAGAGGGGAAATCAGCCAGGGTTCCTGCTGCTGATCACTGCCCACTGACCCCTGGGTTAGAGAGAGAGGAAATCAGCCAGGGTTCCTGCTCCTGATCACTGCCCAATGACCCCTGGGTTAGAGAGAGGGGAAATCAGCCAGGGTTCCTGCTCCTGATCACTGCCCAGTGACCCCTGGGTTAGAGAGAGGGGGGAAATCAGCCAGGGTTCCTGCTCCTGATCACTGCCCAGTGACCCCTGGGTTAGAGAGAGGGGAAATCAGCCAGGGTTCCTGCTCCTGATCACTGCCCAGTGACCCCTGGGTTAGAGAGAGAGAAGGGAAATCAGCCAGGGTTCCTGCTCCTGATCACTGCCCAGTGACCCCTGGGTTAGAGAGAGGGGAAATCAGCCAGGGTTCCTGCTCCTGATCACTGCCCAGTGACCCCTGGGTTAGAGAGAGGGGCAATCAGTCAGCGTTCCTGCCCCTGATCACTGCCCAGTGACCCCTGGGATAGAGAGAGAGAGGGGAAATCAGCCAGGGTTCCTGCTCCTGATCACTACCCAGTGACCCCTGAGTTAGAGAGAGAGAGGGGAAATCAGCCAGGGTTCCTGCTCCTGATCACTGCCCAGTGATCCCTGGGTTAGAGAGAGGGGAAATCAGCCAGGGTTCCTGCTCCTGATCACTGCCCAGTGATCCCTGGGTTAGAGAGAGAGGGGAAATCAGCCAGGGTTCCTGCTCCTGATCACTGCCCAGTGATCCCTGGGTTAGAGAGAGAGGGGAAATCAGCCAGGGTTCCTGCTCCTGATCACTGCCCACTGACCCCTGGGTTAGAGAGAGGGGAAATCAGCCAGGGTTCCTGCTCCTGATCACTGCCCAGTGACCCCTGGGTTAGAGAGATGGGAAATCAGCCAGGGTTCCTGCTCCTGATCACTGCCCAGTGACCCCTGGGTTAGAGCGAGGGGAAATCAGCCAGGGTTCCTGCTCCTGATCACTGCCCAGTGACCCCTGGGTTAGAGGGAGATGGGAAATCAGTCAGGGTTCCTGCTCCTGATCACTGCCCAGTGATCCCTGGGTTAGAGAGAGAGGGGAAATCAGCCAGGGTTCCTGCTCCTGATCACTGCCCACTGACCCCTGGGTTAGAGAGAGGGGAAATCAGCCAGGGTTCCTGCTCCTGATCACTGCCCAGTGACCCCTGGGTTAGAGAGAGGGGAAATCAGCCAGGGTTCCTGCTCCTGATCACTGCCCACTGACCCCTGGGTTAGAGAGAGGGAAAATCAGCCAGGGTTCCTGCTCCTGATCACTGCCCATTGACCCCTGGGTTACAGAGAGGGGAAATGAGCCATGGTTCCTGCTCCTGATCACTGCTCACTGACCCCTGGGTTAGAGAGAGAGGGCAAATCAGCCAGGGTTCCTGATCACTGCCCAGTGACCCCTGGGTTAGAGAGAGAGGGGAAATCAGCCAGGGTTCCTGTTCCTGATCACTGCCCACTGACCCCTGGGTTAGAGAGAGAGGGGAAATCAGCCAGGGTTCCTGATCACTGCCCAGTGACCTCTGGGTTAGAGAGAGAGGGGAAATCAGCCAGGGTTCCTGCTCCTGATCACTGCCCAGTGACCCCTGGGTTAGAGAGAGAGGGGAAATCATCCAGGGTTCCTGCCCCGGATCACTGCCCAGTGACCCCTGGGTTAGAGAGACGGGAAATCAGCCAGGATTCCTGCTTCTGATCACTGCCCAGTGACCCCTGGGTTAGAGAGATGGGAAATCAGCCAGGGTTCCTGCACCTGATCACTGCTCAGTGACCCCTGGGTTAGAGAGAGGGGAAATCAGCCAGGGTTCCTGCTCCTGATCACTGACCAGTGACCCCTGGGTTAGAGAGACGGGAAATCAGCCAGGGTTCCTGCTCCTGATCACTGCCCAGTGACCCCTGGGTTAGAGGGAGAGGGGAAATCAGCCAGGGTTCCTGCTCCTGATCACTGCCCAGTGACCCCTGGGTTAGAGAGAGGGGAAATCAGCCAGGGTTCCTGCTCCTGATCACTGACCAGTGACCCCTGGGTTAGAGAGACGGGAAATCAGCCAGGGTTCCTGCTCCTGATCACTGCCCACTGACCCCTGGGTTAGAGAGAGGGGAAATCAGCCAGGGTTCCTGCCCCTGATCACTGCCCACTGATCCCTGGGTTAGAGAGTGGAGAAATCAGCCGGGGTTCCTGCTCCTGATCACTGCCCCGTGACCCCTGGGTTAGAGAGAGGGGAAATCAGCCAGGGTTCCTGCCCCTGCTCCTGATCACTGCCCACTGACCCCTGGGTTAGAGAGAGGGGAAATCAGCCAGGGTTCCTGCTCCTGATCACTGCCCAGTGATCCCTGGGTTAGAGAGAGAGAAAATCAGCCAGGGTTCCTGCTCCTGATCACTGCCCAGTGATCCCTGGGTTAGAGAGAGAGGAAATCAGCCAGGGTTCCTGCTCCTGATCACTGCCCAATGACCCCTGGGTTAGAGAGAGGGGAAATCAGCCAGGGTTCCTGCTCCTGATCACTGCCCAGTGACCCCTGGGTTAGAGAGAGAGTGGAAATCAGCCAGGTTTCCTGCTCCTGATCACTGCCCAGTGACCCCTGGGTTAGAGAGAGGGGAAATCAGCCAGGGTTCCTGCTCCTGATCCCTGCCCAGTGACCCCTGGGTTAGAGAGAGGGGAAATCAGCCAGGGTTCCTGCTCCTGATCACTGCCCACTGACCCCTGGGTTAGAGAGAGAGGGGAAATCAGCCAGGGTTCCTGCCACTGATCACTGCCCAGTGACCCCTGGGTTAGAGAGAGGGGAAATCAGCCAGGGTTCCTGCTCCTGATCACTGCCCAGTGACCCCTGGGTTCGAGAGAGAGGGGAAATCAGCCAGGGTTCCTGCTCCTGATCACTGCCCACTGACCCCTGGGTTAGAGAGAGAGAGGGGAAATCAGCCAGGGTTCCTGCTCCTGATCACTGTCCAGTGACCCCTGGGTTAGAGAGAGAGGGGAAATCAACCAGGGTTCCTGCTCCTGATCACTGTCCAGTGACCCCTGGGTTAGAGAGAGAGGGGAAATCAACCAGGGTTCCTGCTCCTGATCACTGTCCAGTGACCCCTGGGTTAGAGAGAGAGGGGAAATCAGCCAGGGTTCCTGCTGCTGATCACTGCCCACTGACCCCTGGGTTAGAGAGAGAGGAAATCAGCCAGGGTTCCTGCTCCTGATCACTGCCCAATGACCCCTGGGTTAGAGAGAGGGGAAATCAGCCAGGGTTCCTGCTCCTGATCACTGCCCAGTGACCCCTGGGTTAGAGAGAGGGGGGAAATCAGCCAGGGTTCCTGCTCCTGATCACTGCCCAGTGACCCCTGGGTTAGAGAGAGGGGAAATCAGCCAGGGTTCCTGCTCCTGATCACTGCCCAGTGACCCCTGGGTTAGAGAGAGAGAAGGGAAATCAGCCAGGGTTCCTGCTCCTGATCACTGCCCAGTGACCCCTGGGTTAGAGAGAGGGGAAATCAGCCAGGGTTCCTGCTCCTGATCACTGCCCAGTGACCCCTGGGTTAGAGAGAGGGGCAATCAGTCAGCGTTCCTGCCCCTGATCACTGCCCAGTGACCCCTGGGATAGAGAGAGAGAGGGGAAATCAGCCAGGGTTCCTGCTCCTGATCACTACCCAGTGACCCCTGAGTTAGAGAGAGAGAGGGGAAATCAGCCAGGGTTCCTGCTCCTGATCACTGCCCAGTGATCCCTGGGTTAGAGAGAGGGGAAATCAGCCAGGGTTCCTGCTCCTGATCACTGCCCAGTGATCCCTGGGTTAGAGAGAGAGGGGAAATCAGCCAGGGTTCCTGCTCCTGATCACTGCCCAGTGATCCCTGGGTTAGAGAGAGAGGGGAAATCAGCCAGGGTTCCTGCTCCTGATCACTGCCCACTGACCCCTGGGTTAGAGAGAGGGGAAATCAGCCAGGGTTCCTGCTCCTGATCACTGCCCAGTGACCCCTGGGTTAGAGAGATGGGAAATCAGCCAGGGTTCCTGCTCCTGATCACTGCCCAGTGACCCCTGGGTTAGAGCGAGGGGAAATCAGCCAGGGTTCCTGCTCCTGATCACTGCCCAGTGACCCCTGGGTTAGAGGGAGATGGGAAATCAGTCAGGGTTCCTGCTCCTGATCACTGCCCAGTGATCCCTGGGTTAGAGAGAGAGGGGAAATCAGCCAGGGTTCCTGCTCCTGATCACTGCCCACTGACCCCTGGGTTAGAGAGAGGGGAAATCAGCCAGGGTTCCTGCTCCTGATCACTGCCCAGTGACCCCTGGGTTAGAGAGATGGGAAATCAGCCAGGGTTCCTGCTCCTGATCACTGCCCAGTGACCCCTGGGTTAGAGCGAGGGGAAATCAGCCAGGGTTCCTGCTCCTGATCACTGCCCAGTGACCCCTGGGTTAGAGGGAGATGGGAAATCAGTCAGGGTTCCTGCTCCTGATCACTGCCCAGTGACCCCTGGGTTAGAGGGAGAGGGGAAATCAGCCAGGGTTCCTGCTCCTGATCACTGCCCAGTGACCCTGGGATAGAGAGAGAGGAAATCAGCCAGGGTTCCTGCCCCTGATCACTGCCCACTGACCCCTGGGTTAGAGAGAGGGGAAATCAGCCAGGGTTCCTGCCCCTGATCCCTGCCCACTGACCCCTGGGTTAGAGAGAGGGGAAATCAGCCAGGGTTCCTGCCCCTGATCACTGCCCAGTGACCCCTGGGTTAGAGAGTGGGGAAATCAGCCAGGGTTCCTGCTCCTGATCACTGCCCCGTGACCCCTGGGTTAGAGAGAGGGGAAATCAGCCAGGGTTCCTGCTCCTGATCACTGCCCACTGACCCCTGGGTTAGAGAGAGGGAAAATCAGCCAGGGTTCCTGCTCCTGATCACTGCCCATTGACCCCTGGGTTACAGAGAGGGGAAATCAGCCATGGTTCCTGCTCCTGATCACTGCTCACTGACCCCTGGGTTAGAGAGAGAGGGCAAATCAGCCAGGGTTCCTGATCACTGCCCAGTGACCCCTGGGTTAGAGAGAGAGGGGAAATCAGCCAGGGTTCCTGTTCCTGATCACTGCCCACTGACCCCTGGGTTAGAGAGAGAGGGGAAATCAGCCAGGGTTCCTGATCACTGCCCAGTGACCTCTGGGTTAGAGGGAGAGGGGAAATCAGCCAGGGTTCCTGCTCCTGATCACTGCCCATTGACCCCTGGGTTACAGAGAGGGGAAATCAGCCATGGTTCCTGCTCCTGATCACTGCTCACTGACCCCTGGGTTAGAGAGAGAGGGCAAATCAGCCAGGGTTCCTGATCACTGACCAGTGACCCCTGGGTTAGAGAGATGGGAAATCAGCCAGGGTTCCTGCTCCTGATCACTGCCCAGTGACCCCTGGGTTAGAGAGAGAGGGGAAATCATCCAGGGTTCCTGCCCCGGATCACTGCCCAGTGACCCCTGGGTTAGAGAGACGGGAAATCAGCCAGGGTTCCTGTTTCTGATCACTGCCCAGTGACCCCTGGGTTAGAGAGATGGGAAATCAGCCAGGGTTCCTGCACCTGATCACTTCTCAGTGACCCCTCGGTTAGAGAGAGGGGAAATCAGCCAGGGTTCCTGCCCCTGATCACTGCCCAGTGACCCCTGGGTTAGAGAGTGGGGAAATCAGCCGGGGTTCCTGCTCCTGATCACTGCCCAGTGACCCCTGGGTTAGAGAGAGAGGGGAAATCAGCCAGGGTTCCTGCTCCTGATCACTGCCCCGTGACCCCTGGGTTAGAGAGAGAGGGGAAATCAGCCAGGGTTCCTGCTCCTGATCACTGCCCATTGACCCCTGGGTTACAGAGAGGGGAAATCAGCCATGGTTCCTGCTCCTGATCACTGCTCACTGACCCCTGGGTTAGAGAGAGAGGGCAAATCAGCCAGGGTTCCTGATCACTGCCCAGTGACCCCTGGGTTAGAGAGAGAGGGGAAATCAGCCAGGGTTCCTGTTCCTGATCACTGCCCACTGACCCCTGGGTTAGAGGGAGAGGGGAAATCAGCCAGGGTTCCTGTTTCTGATCACTGCCCAGTGACCCCTGGGTTAGAGAGATGGGAAATCAGCCAGGGTTCCTGCACCTGATCACTTCTCAGTGACCCCTCGGTTAGAGAGAGGGGAAATCAGCCAGGGTTCCTGCTCCTGATCACTGACCAGTGACCCCTGGGTTAGAGAGACGGGAAATCAGCCAGGGTTCCTGCTCCTGATCACTGCCCAGTGACCCCTGGGTTAGAGGGAGAGGGGAAATCAGCCAGGGTTCCTGCTCCTGATCACTGCCCAGTGACCCCTGGCTTAGAGAGAGGGGAAATCAGCCAGGGTTCCTGCCCCTGATCACTGCCCAGTGACCCCTGGGTTAGAGAGAGAGTGGAAATCAGCCAGGTTTCCTGCTCCTGATCACTGCCCAGTGACCCCTGGGTTAGAGAGAGGGGAAATCAGCCAGGGTTCCTGCTCCTGATCCCTGCCCAGTGACCCCTGGGTTAGAGAGAGGGGAAATCAGCCAGGGTTCCTGCTCCTGATCACTGCCCACTGACCCCTGGGTTAGAGAGAGAGGGGAAATCAGCCGGGGTTCCTGCTCCTGATCACTGCCCAGTGACCCCTGGGTTAGAGAGAGGGGGTAAATCAGCCAGGGTTCCTGCTCCTGATCATTGCCCAGTGACCCCTGGGTTCGAGAGAGAGGGGAAATCAGCCAGGGTTCCTGCTCCTGATCACTGCCCAGTGACCCCTGGGTTAGAGAGAGGGAAATCAGCTCGGGTTCCTGCTCCTGATCACTGCCCAGTGATCCCTGGGTTCGAGAGAGAGGGTAAATCAGCCAGGGTTGCTGCTCCTGATCACTGCCCACTGACCCCTGGGTTAGAGAGAGAGGAAATCAGCCAGGGTTCCTGCCCCTGATCACTGCCAAGTGACCCCTGGGTTAGAGAGAGAGGAAATCAGCCAGGGTTCCTGCTCCTGATGACTGCCCAGTGACCCCTGGGTTAGAGAGAGGGGAAATCAGCCAGGGTTCCTGCTCCTGATCACTGCCCAGTGACCCCTGGGTTAGAGAGAGCGGAAATCAGCCAGGGTTCCTGCTCCTGATCACTGCCCAGTGATCCCTGGGTTAGAGAGTGGGGAAATCAGCCAGGGCTCCTGCTCCTGATCACTGCCCAGTGACCTCTGGGATACAGAGAGGGGAAATCAGCCAGGGTTCCTGCTCCTGATCACTGCCCAGTGACCCCTGGGTTAGAGAGAGGGAAATCAGCCAGGGTTCCTCCCCCTGATCCCTGCCCACTGACCCCTGGGTTAGAGAGAGGGGAAATCAGCCAGGGTTCCTGCCCCTGATCACTGCCCAGTGACCCCTGGGTTAGAGAGTGGGGAAATCAGCCAGGGTTCCTGCTCCTGATCACTGCCCCGTGACCCCTGGGTTAGAGAGAGGGGAAATCAGCCAGGGTTCCTGCTCCTGATCACTGCCCACTGACCCCTGGGTTAGAGAGAGGGAAAATCAGCCAGGGTTCCTGCTCCTGATCACTGCCCATTGACCCCTGGGTTACAGAGAGGGGAAATGAGCCATGGTTCCTGCTCCTGATCACTGCTCACTGACCCCTGGGTTAGAGAGAGAGGGCAAATCAGCCAGGGTTCCTGATCACTGCCCAGTGACCCCTGGGTTAGAGAGAGAGGGGAAATCAGCCAGGGTTCCTGTTCCTGATCACTGCCCACTGACCCCTGGGTTAGAGAGAGAGGGGAAATCAGCCAGGGTTCCTGATCACTGCCCAGTGACCTCTGGGTTAGAGAGAGAGGGGAAATCAGCCAGGGTTCCTGCTCCTGATCACTGCCCAGTGACCCCTGGGTTAGAGAGAGAGGGGAAATCATCCAGGGTTCCTGCCCCGGATCACTGCCCAGTGACCCCTGGGTTAGAGAGACGGGAAATCAGCCAGGGTTCCTGCTCCTGATCACTGCCCACTGACCCCTGGGTTAGAGAGAGAGGGGAAATCAGCCAGGGTTCCTGCTCCTGATCACTGCCCAGTGACCCCTGGGTTAGAGAGAGGGGAAATCAGCCAGGGTTCCTGCCCCTGATCACTGCCCAGTGACCCCTGGGTTAGAGAGATGGGAAATCAGCCAGGGTTCCTGCACCTGATCACTGCTCAGTGACCCCTGGGTTAGAGAGAGGGGAAATCAGCCAGGGTTCCTGCTCCTGATCACTGACCAGTGACCCCTGGGTTAGAGAGACGGGAAATCAGCCAGGGTTCCTGCCCCTGATCCCTGCCCAGTGACCCCTGGGTTAGAGAGATGGGAAATCAGCCAGGGTTCCTGCACCTGATCACTGCTCAGTGACCCCTGGGTTAGAGAGAGGGGAAATCAGCCAGGGTTCCTGCTCCTGATCACTGACCAGTGACCCCTGGGTTAGAGAGACGGGAAATCAGCCAGGGTTCCTGCTCCTGATCACTGCCCAGTGACCCCTGGGTTAGAGGGAGAGGGGAAATCAGCCAGGGTTCCTGCTCCTGATCACTGCCCAGTGACCCCTGGGTTAGAGAGAGGGGAAATCAGCCAGGGTTCCTGCTCCTGATCACTGACCAGTGACCCCTGGGTTAGAGAGACGGGAAATCAGCCAGGGTTCCTGCTCCTGATCACTGCCCACTGACCCCTGGGTTAGAGAGAGGGGAAATCAGCCAGGGTTCCTGCCCCTGATCACTGCCCACTGATCCCTGGGTTAGAGAGTGGAGAAATCAGCCGGGGTTCCTGCTCCTGATCACTGCCCCGTGACCCCTGGGTTAGAGAGAGGGGAAATCAGCCAGGGTTCCTGCCCCTGCTCCTGATCACTGCCCACTGACCCCTGGGTTAGAGAGAGGGGAAATCAGCCAGGGTTCCTGCTCCTGATCACTGCCCAGTGATCCCTGGGTTAGAGAGAGAGAAAATCAGCCAGGGTTCCTGCTCCTGATCACTGCCCAGTGATCCCTGGGTTAGAGAGAGAGGAAATCAGCCAGGGTTCCTGCTCCTGATCACTGCCCAATGACCCCTGGGTTAGAGAGAGGGGAAATCAGCCAGGGTTCCTGCTCCTGATCACTGCCCAGTGACCCCTGGGTTAGAGAGAGAGTGGAAATCAGCCAGGTTTCCTGCTCCTGATCACTGCCCAGTGACCCCTGGGTTAGAGAGAGGGGAAATCAGCCAGGGTTCCTGCTCCTGATCCCTGCCCAGTGACCCCTGGGTTAGAGAGAGGGGAAATCAGCCAGGGTTCCTGCTCCTGATCACTGCCCACTGACCCCTGGGTTAGAGAGAGAGGGGAAATCAGCCAGGGTTCCTGCCACTGATCACTGCCCAGTGACCCCTGGGTTAGAGAGAGGGGAAATCAGCCAGGGTTCCTGCTCCTGATCACTGCCCAGTGACCCCTGGGTTCGAGAGAGAGGGGAAATCAGCCAGGGTTCCTGCTCCTGATCACTGCCCACTGACCCCTGGGTTAGAGAGAGAGAGGGGAAATCAGCCAGGGTTCCTGCTCCTGATCACTGTCCAGTGACCCCTGGGTTAGAGAGAGAGGGGAAATCAACCAGGGTTCCTGCTCCTGATCACTGTCCAGTGACCCCTGGGTTAGAGAGAGAGGGGAAATCAACCAGGGTTCCTGCTCCTGATCACTGTCCAGTGACCCCTGGGTTAGAGAGAGAGGGGAAATCAGCCAGGGTTCCTGCTGCTGATCAGTGCCCACTGACCCCTGGGTTAGAGAGAGAGGAAATCAGCCAGGGTTCCTGCTCCTGATCACTGCCCAATGACCCCTGGGTTAGAGAGAGGGGAAATCAGCCAGGGTTCCTGCTCCTGATCACTGCCCAGTGACCCCTGGGTTAGAGAGAGGGGGGAAATCAGCCAGGGTTCCTGCTCCTGATCACTGCCCAGTGACCCCTGGGTTAGAGAGAGGGGAAATCAGCCAGGGTTCCTGCTCCTGATCACTGCCCAGTGACCCCTGGGTTAGAGAGAGAGAGGGGAAATCAGCCAGGGTTCCTGCTCCTGATCACTACCCAGTGACCCCTGAGTTAGAGAGAGGGGAAATCAGCCAGGTTTCCTGCTCCTGATCACTGTCCAGTGACCCCTGGGTTAGAGAGATGGGAAATCAGCCAGGGTTCCTGCTCCTGATCACTGCCCAGTGACCCCTGGGTTAGAGCGAGGGGAAATCAGCCAGGGTTCCTGCTCCTGATCACTGCCCAGTGACCCCTGGGTTAGAGGGAGATGGGAAATCAGTCAGGGTTCCTGCTCCTGATCACTGCCCAGTGACCCCTGGGTTAGAGGGAGAGGGGAAATCAGCCAGGGTTCCTGCTCCTGATCACTGCCCAGTGACCCTGGGATAGAGAGAGAGGAAATCAGCCAGGGTTCCTGCCCCTGATCACTGCCCACTGACCCCTGGGTTAGAGAGAGGGGAAATCAGCCAGGGTTCCTGCCCCTGATCCCTGCCCACTGACCCCTGGGTTAGAGAGAGGGGAAATCAGCCAGGGTTCCTGCCCCTGATCACTGCCCAGTGACCCCTGGGTTAGAGAGTGGGGAAATCAGCCAGGGTTCCTGCTCCTGATCACTGCCCCGTGACCCCTGGGTTAGAGAGAGGGGAAATCAGCCAGGGTTCCTGCTCCTGATCACTGCCCACTGACCCCTGGGTTAGAGAGAGGGAAAATCAGCCAGGGTTCCTGCTCCTGATCACTGCCCATTGACCCCTGGGTTACAGAGAGGGGAAATCAGCCATGGTTCCTGCTCCTGATCACTGCTCACTGACCCCTGGGTTAGAGAGAGAGGGCAAATCAGCCAGGGTTCCTGATCACTGCCCAGTGACCCCTGGGTTAGAGAGAGAGGGGAAATCAGCCAGGGTTCCTGTTCCTGATCACTGCCCACTGACCCCTGGGTTAGAGAGAGAGGGGAAATCAGCCAGGGTTCCTGATCACTGCCCAGTGACCTCTGGATTAGAGGGAGAGGGGAAATCAGCCAGGGTTCCTGCTCCTGATCACTGCCCAGTGACCCCTGGGTTAGAGAGAGAGGGGAAATCATCCAGGGTTCCTGCCCCGGATCACTGCCCAGTGACCCCTGGGTTAGAGAGACGGGAAATCAGCCAGGGTTCCTGTTTCTGATCACTGCCCAGTGACCCCTGGGTTAGAGAGATGGGAAATCAGCCAGGGTTCCTGCACCTGATCACTTCTCAGTGACCCCTGGGTTAGAGAGAGGGGAAATCAGCCAGGGTTCCTGCTCCTGATCACTGACCAGTGACCCCTGGGTTAGAGAGACGGGAAATCAGCCAGGGTTCCTGCTCCTGATCACTGCCCAGTGACCCCTGGGTTAGAGGGAGAGGGGAAATCAGCCAGGGTTCCTGCTCCTGATCACTGCCCAGTGACCCCTGGCTTAGAGAGAGGGGAAATCAGCCAGGGTTCCTGCTCCTGATCACTGCCCACTGACCCCTGGGTTAGAGAGAGGGGAAATCAGCCAGGGTTCCTGCCCCTGATCACTGCCCACTGATCCCTGGGTTAGAGAGTGGGGAAATCAGCCAGGGTTCCTGCTCCTGATCACTGCCCCGTGACCCCTGGGTTAGAGAGAGGGGAAATCAGCCAGGGTTCCTGCCCCTGCTCCTGATCACTGCCCACTGACCCCTGGGTTAGAGAGAGGGGAAATCAGCCAGGGTTCCTGCTCCTGATCACTGCCCAGTGATCCCTGGGTTAGAGAGAGAGAAAATCAGCCAGGGTTCCTGCTCCTGATCACTGCCCAGTGACCCCTGGGTTAGAGAGAGGGGAAATCAGCCAGGGTTCCTGCCCCTGATCACTGCCCAGTGATCCCTGGGTTAGAGAGAGAGGAAATCAGCCAGGGTTCCTGCTCCTGATCACTGCCCAGTGACCCCTGGGTTAGAGAGAGGGGAAATCAGCCAGGGTTCCTGCCCCTGATCACTGCCCAGTGACCCCTGGGTTAGAGAGAGAGGGGAAATCAGCCAGGGTTCCTGTTCCTGATCATTGCCCACTGACCCCTGGGTTAGAGAGAGAGGGGAAATCAGCCAGGGTTCCTGATCACTGCCCAGTGACCCCTGGGTTAGAGAGAGGGGAAATCAGCCAGGGTTCCTGCTCCTGATCACTGACCAGTGACCCCTGGGTTAGAGAGACGGGAAATCAGCCAGGGTTCCTGCTCCTGATCACTGCCCAGTGACCCCTGGGTTAGAGGGAGAGGGGAAATCAGCCAGGGTTCCTGCTCCTGATCACTGCCCAGTGACCCCTGGGTTAGAGAGAGGGGAAATCAGCCAGGGTTCCTGCTCCTGATCACTGACCAGTGACCCCTGGGTTAGAGAGACGGGAAATCAGCCAGGGTTCCTGCTCCTGATCACTGCCCAGTGACCCCTGGGTTAGAGGGAGAGGGGAAATCAGCCAGGGTTCCTGCTCCTGATCACTGCCCACTGACCCCTGGGTTAGAGAGAGGGGAAATCAGCCAGGGTGCTGCCCCTGATCACTGCCCACTGATCCCTGGGTTAGAGAGTGGGGAAATCAGCCAGGGTTCCTGCTCCTGATCACTGCCCCGTGACCCCTGGGTTAGAGAGAGGGGAAATCAGCCAGGGTTCCTGCTCCTGCTCCTGATCACTGCCCACTGACCCCTGGGTTAGAGAGAGGGGAAATCAGCCAGGGTTCCTGCTCCTGATCACTGCCCAGTGATCCCTGGGTTAGAGAGAGAGAAAATCAGCCAGGGTTCCTGCTCCTGATCACTGCCCAGTGACCCCTGGGTTAGAGAGAGGGGAAATCAGCCAGGGTTCCTGCCCCTGATCACTGCCCAGTGATCCCTGGGTTAGAGAGAGAGGAAATCAGCCAGGGTTCCTGCTCCTGATCACTGCCCAGTGACCCCTGGGTTAGAGAGAGGGGAAATCAGCCAGGGTTCCTGCCCCTGATCACTGCCCAGTGACCCCTGGGTTAGAGAGAGAGTGGAAATCAGCCAGGTTTCCTGCTCCTGATCACTGCCCAGTGACCCCTGGGTTAGAGAGAGGGGAAATCAGCCAGGGTTCCTGCTCCTGATCCCTGCCCAGTGACCCCTGGGTTCGAGAGAGGGGAAATCAGCCAGGGTTCCTGCTCCTGATCACTGCCCACTGACCCCTGGGTTAGAGAGAGAGGGGAAATCAGCCAGGGTTCCTGCCACTGATCACTGCCCAGTGACCCCTGGGTTAGAGAGAGGGGAAATCAGCCAGGGTTCCTGCTCCTGATCACTGCCCAGTGACCCCTGGGTTCGAGAGAGAGGGGAAATCAGCCAGGGTTCCTGCTCCTGATCACTGACCAGTGACCCCTGGGTTAGAGAGACGGGAAATCAGCCAGGGTTCCTGCTCCTGATCACTGCCCAGTGACCCCTGGGTTAGAGAGAGAGAGGGGAAATCAGCCAGGGTTCCTGCTCCTGATCACTGCCCAGTGACCCCTGGGTTAGAGAGAGAGTGGGGAAATCAGCCAGGGTTCCTGCTCCTGATCACTGCCCAGTGATCCCTGGGTTAGAGGGAGAGGGGAAATCAGCCAGGGTTCCTGCTCCTGATCACTGCCCAGTGACCCCTGGGTTAGAGAGAGGGGAAATCAGCCAGGGTTCCTGCTCCTGATCACTGACCAGTGACCCCTGGGTTAGAGAGACGGGAAATCAGCCAGGGTTCCTGCACCTGATCACTGCCCAGTGACCCCTGGGTTAGAGGGAGAGGGGAAATCAGCCAGGGTTCCTGCTCCTGATCACTGCCCACTGACCCCTGGGTTAGAGAGAGGGGAAATCAGCCAGGGTTCCTGCCCCTGATCACTGCCCACTGATCCCTGGGTTAGAGAGAGGGGAAATCAGCCAGGGTTCCTGCTCCTGATCACTGCCCAGTGACCCCTGGGTAGAGAGAGGGGAAATCAGCCAGGGTTCCTGCCCCTGATCACTGCCCACTGACCCCTGGGTTAGAGAGAGAGAGGGGAAATCAGCCAGGGTTCCTGCTCCTGATCACTGTCCAGTGACCCCTGGGTTAGAGAGAGAGGGGAAATCAACCAGGGTTCCTGCTCCTGATCACTGTCCAGTGACCCCTGGGTTAGAGAGAGAGGGGAAATCAACCAGGGTTCCTCCTCCTGATCACTGTCCAGTGACCCCTGGGTTAGAGAGAGAGGGGAAATCAGCCAGGGTTCCTGCTGCTGATCACTGCCCACTGACCCCTGGGTTAGAGAGAGAGGAAATCAGCCAGGGCTCCTGCTCCTGATCACTGCCCAATGACCCCTGGGTTAGAGAGAGGGGAAATCAGCCAGGGTTCCTGCTCCTGATCACTGCCCAGTGACCCCTGGGTTAGAGAGAGGGGGGAAATCAGCCAGGGTTCCTGCTCCTGATCACTGCCCAGTGACCCCTGGGTTAGAGAGAGGGGAAATCAGCCAGGGTTCCTGCTCCTGATCACTGCCCAGTGACCCCTGGGTTAGAGAGAGAGAGGGGAAATCAGCCAGGGTTCCTGCTCCTGATCACTGCCCAGTGACCCCTGGGTTAGAGAGAGGGGAAATCAGCCAGGGTTCCTGCTCCTGATCACTGCCCAGTGACCCCTGGGTTAGAGAGAGGGGCAATCAGTCAGCGTTCCTGCCCCTGATCACTGCCCAGTGACCCCTGGGTTAGAGAGAGAGAGGGGAAATCAGCCAGGGTTCCTGCTCCTGATCACTACCCAGTGACCCCTGAGTTAGAGAGAGAGAGGGGAAATCAGCCAGGGTTCCTGCTCCTGATCACTGCCCAGTGATCCCTGGGTTAGAGAGAGGGGAAATCAGCCAGGGTTCCTGCTCCTGATCACTGCCCAGTGATCCCTGGGTTAGAGAGAGAGGGGAAATCAGCCAGGGTTCCTGCTCCTGATCACTGCCCAGTGATCCCTGGGTTAGAGAGAGAGGGGAAATCAGCCAGGGTTCCTGCTCCTGATCACTGCCCACTGACCCCTGGGTTAGAGAGAGGGGAAATCAGCCAGGGTTCCTGCTCCTGATCACTGCCCAGTGACCCCTGGGTTAGAGAGAGGGGAAATCAGCCAGGGTTCCTGCTCCTGATCACTGCCCACTGACCCCTGGGTTAGAGAGAGGGGAAATCAGCCAGGGTTCCTGCTCCTGATCACTACCCAGTGACCCCTGAGTTAGAGAGAGGGGAAATCAGCCAGGGTTCCTGCTCCTGATCACTGTCCAGTGACCCCTGGGTTAGAGAGATGGGAAATCAGCCAGGGTTCCTGCTCCTGATCACTGCCCAGTGACCCCTGGGTTAGAGCGAGGGGAAATCAGCCAGGGTTCCTGCTCCTGATCACTGCCCAGTGACCCCTGGGTTAGAGGGAGATGGGAAATCAGTCAGGGTTCCTGCTCCTGATCACTGCCCAGTGACCCCTGGGTTAGAGGGAGAGGGGAAATCAGCCAGGGTTCCTGCTCCTGATCACTGCCCAGTGACCCTGGGATAGAGAGAGAGGAAATCAGCCAGGGTTCCTGCCCCTGATCACTGCCCACTGACCCCTGGGTTAGAGAGAGGGGAAATCAGCCAGGGTTCCTGCCCCTGATCCCTGCCCACTGACCCCTGGGTTAGAGAGAGGGGAAATCAGCCAGGGTTCCTGCCCCTGATCACTGCCCAGTGACCCCTGGGTTAGAGAGTGGGGAAATCAGCCAGGGTTCCTGCTCCTGATCACTGCCCCGTGACCCCTGGGTTAGAGAGAGGGGAAATCAGCCAGGGTTCCTGCTCCTGATCACTGCCCACTGACCCCTGGGTTAGAGAGAGGGAAAATCAGCCAGGGTTCCTGCTCCTGATCACTGCCCATTGACCCCTGGGTTACAGAGAGGGGAAATCAGCCATGGTTCCTGCTCCTGATCACTGCTCACTGACCCCTGGGTTAGAGAGAGAGGGCAAATCAGCCAGGGTTCCTGATCACTGTCCAGTGACCCCTGGGTTAGAGAGAGAGGGGAAATCAGCCAGGGTTCCTGCTGCTGATCACTGCCCACTGACCCCTGGGTTAGAGAGAGAGGAAATCAGCCAGGGTTCCTGTTCCTGATCACTGCCCAATGACCCCTGGGTTAGAGAGAGGGGAAATCAGCCAGGGTTCCTGCTCCTGATCACTGCCCAGTGACCCCTGGGTGAGAGAGAGGGGGGAAATCAGCCAGGGTTCCTGCTCCTGATCACTGCCCAGTGACCCCTGGGTTAGAGAGAGGGGAAATCAGCCAGGGTTCCTGCTCCTGATCACTGCCCAGTGACCCCTGGGTTAGAGAGAGAGAGGGGAAATCAGCCAGGGTTCCTGCTCCTGATCACTGCCCAGTGACCCCTGGGTTAGAGAGAGGGGAAATCAGCCAGGGTTCCTGCTCCTGATCACTGCCCAGTGACCCCTGGGTTAGAGAGAGGGGCAATCAGTCAGCGTTCCTGCCCCTGATCACTGCCCAGTGACCCCTGGGTTAGAGAGAGAGAGGGGAAATCAGCCAGGGTTCCTGCTCCTGATCACTACCCAGTGACCCCTGAGTTAGAGAGAGAGAGGGGAAATCAGCCAGGGTTCCTGCTCCTGATCACTGCCCAGTGACCCCCGGGTTAGAGAGAGAGGAGAAATCAGCCAGGGTTCCTGCTCCTGATCACTGCCCAGTGACCCCTGGGTTAGAGAGAGGGGAAATCAGCCAGGGTTCCTGCTCCTGATCACTGCCCAGTGACCCCTGGGTTAGAGAGAGAGGAAATCAGCCAGGGTTCCTGCTCCTGATCACTGCCCACTGACCCCTGGGTTCGAGAGAGGGGAAATCAGCCAGGGTTCCTGCTCCTGATCACTACCCAGTGACCCCTGAGTTAGAGAGAGGGGAAATCATCCAGGTTTCCTGCTCCTGATCACTGTCCAGTGACCCCTGGGTTAGAGAGATGGGAAATCAGCCAGGGTTCCTGCTCCTGATCACTGCCCAGTGACCCCTGGGTTAGAGCGAGGGGAAATCAGCCAGGGTTCCTGCTCCTGATCACTGCCCAGTGACCCCTGGGTTAGAGGGAGATGGGAAATCAGTCAGGGTTCCTGCTCCTGATCACTGCCCAGTGACCCCTGGGTTAGAGGGAGAGGGGAAATCAGCCAGGGTTCCTGCTCCTGATCACTGCCCAGTGACCCTGGGATAGAGAGAGAGGAAATCAGCCAGGGTTCCTGCCCCTGATCACTGCCCACTGACCCCTGGGTTAGAGAGAGGGGAAATCAGCCAGGGTTCCTGCCCCTGATCCCTGCCCACTGACCCCTGGGTTAGAGAGAGGGGAAATCAGCCAGGGTTCCTGCCCCTGATCACTGCCCAGTGACCCCTGGGTTAGAGAGTGGGGAAATCAGCCAGGGTTCCTGCTCCTGATCACTGCCCCGTGACCCCTGGGTTAGAGAGAGGGGAAATCAGCCAGGGTTCCTGCTCCTGATCACTGCCCACTGACCCCTGGGTTAGAGAGAGGGAAAATCAGCCAGGGTTCCTGCTCCTGATCACTGCCCATTGACCCCTGGGTTACAGAGAGGGGAAATCAGCCATGGTTCCTGCTCCTGATCACTGCTCACTGACCCCTGGGTTAGAGAGAGAGGGCAAATCAGCCAGGGTTACTGATCACTGCCCAGTGACCCCTGGGTTAGAGAGAGAGGGGAAATCAGCCAGGGTTCCTGTTCCTGATCACTGCCCACTGACCCCTGGGTTAGAGAGAGAGGGGAAATCAGCCAGGGTTCCTGATCACTGCCCCGTGACCCCTGGGTTAGAGAGAGGGGAAATCAGCCAGGGTTCCTGCTCCTGATCACTGCCCAGTGACCCCTGGGTTAGAGAGAGGGGAAATCAGCCAGGGTTCCTGCTCCTGATCACTGCCCACTGACCCCTGGGTTAGAGAGAGGGGAAATCAGCCAGGGTTCCTGCTCCTGATCACTACCCAGTGACCCCTGAGTTAGAGAGAGGGGAAATCAGCCAGGTTTCCTGCTCCTGATCACTGTCCAGTGACCCCTGGGTTAGAGAGATGGGAAATCAGCCAGGGTTCCTGCTCCTGATCACTGCCCAGTGACCCCTGGGTTAGAGCGAGGGGAAATCAGCCAGGGTTCCTGCTCCTGATCACTGCCCAGTGACCCCTGGGTTAGAGGGAGATGGGAAATCAGTCAGGGTTCCTGCTCCTGATCACTGCCCAGTGACCCCTGGGTTAGAGGGAGAGGGGAAATCAGCCAGGGTTCCTGCTCCTGATCACTGCCCAGTGACCCTGGGATAGAGAGAGAGGAAATCAGCCAGGGTTCCTGCCCCTGATCACTGCCCACTGACCCCTGGGTTAGAGAGAGGGGAAATCAGCCAGGGTTCCTGCCCCTGATCCCTGCCCACTGACCCCTGGGTTAGAGAGAGGGGAAATCAGCCAGGGTTCCTGCCCCTGATCACTGCCCAGTGACCCCTGGGTTAGAGAGTGGGGAAATCAGCCAGGGTTCCTGCTCCTGATCACTGCCCCGTGACCCCTGGGTTAGAGAGAGGGGAAATCAGCCAGGGTTCCTGCTCCTGATCACTGCCCACTGACCCCTGGGTTAGAGAGAGGGAAAATCAGCCAGGGTTCCTGCTCCTGATCACTGCCCATTGACCCCTGGGTTACAGAGAGGGGAAATCAGCCATGGTTCCTGCTCCTGATCACTGCTCACTGACCCCTGGGTTAGAGAGAGAGGGCAAATCAGCCAGGGTTCCTGATCACTGCCCAGTGACCCCTGGGTTAGAGAGAGAGGGGAAATCAGCCAGGGTTCCTGTTCCTGATCACTGCCCACTGACCCCTGGGTTAGAGAGAGAGGGGAAATCAGCCAGGGTTCCTGATCACTGCCCAGTGACCTCTGGGTTAGAGGGAGAGGGGAAATCAGCCAGGGTTCCTGCTCCTGATCACTGCCCAGTGACCCCTGGGTTAGAGAGAGAGGGGAAATCATCCAGGGTTCCTACCCCGGATCACTGCCCAGTGACCCCTGGGTTAGAGAGATGGGAAATCAGCCAGGGTTCCTGCACCTGATCACTGCTCAGTGACCCCTGGGTTAGAGAGAGGGGAAATCAGCCAGGGTTCCTGCTCCTGATCACTGACCAGTGACCCCTGGGTTAGAGAGACGGGAAATCAGCCAGGGTTCCTGCTCCTGATCACTGCCCAGTGACCCCTGGGTTAGAGGGAGAGGGGAAATCAGCCAGGGTTCCTGCTCCTGATCACTGCCCAGTGACCCCTGGGTTAGAGAGAGGGGAAATCAGCCAGGGTTCCTGCTCCTGATCACTGACCAGTGACCCCTGGGTTAGAGAGACGGGAAATCAGCCAGGGTTCCTGCTCCTGATCACTGCCCAGTGACCCCTGGGTTAGAGGGAGAGGGGAAATCAGCCAGGGTTCCTGCTCCTGATCACTGCCCACTGACCCCTGGGTTAGAGAGAGGGGAAATCAGCCAGGGTTCCTGCCCCTGATCACTGCCCACTGATCCCTGGGTTAGAGAGTGGGGAAATCAGCCAGGGTTCCTGCTCCTGATCACTGCCCCGTGACCCCTGGGTTAGAGAGAGGGGAAATCAGCCAGGGTTCCTGCCCCTGCTCCTGATCACTGCCCACTGACCCCTGGGTTAGAGAGAGGGGAAATCAGCCAGGGTTCCTGCTCCTGATCACTGCCCAGTGATCCCTGGGTTAGAGAGAGAGAAAATCAGCCAGGGTTCCTGCTCCTGATCACTGCCCAGTGACCCCTGGGTTAGAGAGAGGGGAAATCAGCCAGGGTTCCTGCCCCTGATCACTGCCCAGTGAACCCTGGGTTAGAGAGAGCGGAAATCAGCCAGGGTTCCTGCTCCTGATCACTGCCCAGTGACCCCTGGGTTAGAGAGAGGGGAAATCAGCCAGGGTTCCTGCCCCTGATCACTGCCCAGTGACCCCTGGGTTAGAGAGAGAGTGGAAATCAGCCAGGTTTCCTGCTCCTGATCACTGCCCAGTGACCCCTGGGTTAGAGAGAGGGGAAATCAGCCAGGGTTCCTGCTCCTGATCCCTGCCCAGTGATCCCTGGGTTCGAGAGAGAGGGGAAATCAGCCAGGGTTCCTGCTCCTGATCACTGCCCACTGACCCCTGGGTTAGAGAGTGGGGAAATCAGCCAGGGTTCCTGCTCCTGATCACTGCCCAGTGATCCCTGGGTTAGAGAGAGAGGGTAAATCAGCCAGGGTTCCTGCTCCTGATCACTGCCCACTGACCCCTGGGTTAGAGAGTGGGGAAATCAGCCAGGGTTCCTGCTCCTGATCACTGCCCAGTGATCCCTGGGTTAGAGAGAGAGGGTAAATCAGCCAGGGTTCCTGCTCCTGATCATTGCCCAGTGACCCCTGGGTTCGAGAGAGAGGGGAAATCAGCCAGGGTTCCTGCTCCTGATCACTGCCCAGTGACCCCTGGGTTAGAGAGAGGGAAATCAGCTCGGGTTCCTGCTCCTGATCACTGCCCAGTGATCCCTGGGTTAGAGAGAGAGGAAATCAGCCAGGGTTCCTGCTCCTGATCATTGCCAAGTGACCCCTGGGTTAGAGAGAGAGGAAATCAGCCAGGGTTCCTGCTCCTGATGACTGCCCAGTGACCCCTGGGTTAGAGAGAGGGGAAATCAGCCAGGGTTCCTGCTCCTGATCACTGCCCAGTGACCCCTGGGTTAGAGAGAGCGGAAATCAGCCAGGGTTCCTGCTCCTGATCACTGCCCAGTGATCCCTGGGTTAGAGAGTGGGGAAATCAGCCAGGGTTCCTGCTCCTGATCACTGCCCAGTGACCTCTGGGTTACAGAGAGGGGGAAATCAGCCAGGGTTCCTGCTCCTGATCACTGCCCCGTGACCCCTTGGTTAGAGAGAGGGGAAATCAGCCAGGGTTCCTGCTCCTGATCACTGCCCAGTGACCCCTGGGTTAGAGAGAGAGGGGAAATCAGCCAGGGTTCCTGCTCCTGATCACTGCCCAGTGACCCCTGGGTTAGAGGGAGATGGGAAATCAGTCAGGGTTCCTGCTCCTGATCACTGCCCAGTGACCCCTGGGTTAGAGGGAGAGGGGAAATCAGCCAGGGTTCCTGCTCCTGATCACTGCCCAGTGACCCTGGGATAGAGAGAGAGGAAATCAGCCAGGGTTCCTGCCCCTGATCACTGCCTACTGACCCCTGGGTTAGAGAGAGGGGAAATCAGCCAGGGTTCCTGCCCCTGATCCCTGCCCACTGACCCCTGGGTTTGAGAGAGGGAAAATCAGCCAGGGTTCCTGCCCCTGATCACTGCCCAGTGACCCCTGGGTTAGAGAGTGGGGAAATCAGCCAGGGTTCCTGCTCCTGATCACTGCCCCGTGACCCCTGGGTTAGAGAGAGGGGAAATCAGCCAGGGTTCCTGCTCCTGATCACTGCCCACTGACCCCTGGGTTAGAGAGAGGGAAAATCAGCCAGGGTTCCTGCTCCTGATCACTGCCCATTGACCCCTGGGTTACAGAGAGGGGAAATCAGCCATGGTTCCTGCTCCTGATCACTGCTCACTGACCCCTGGGTTAGAGAGAGAGGACAAATCAGCCAGGGTTCCTGATCACTGCCCAGTGACCCCTGGGTTAGAGAGAGAGGGGTAATCAGCCAGGGTTCCTGTTCCTGATCACTGCCCACTGACCCCTGGGTTAGAGAGAGAGGGGAAATCAGCCAGGGTTCCTGATCACTGCCCAGTGACCTCTGGGTTAGAGAGAGAGGGGAAATCAGCCAGGGTTCCTGCTCCTGATCACTGCCCAGTGACCCCTGGGTTAGAGAGAGAGGGGAAATCATCCAGGGTTCCTGCCCCGGATCACTGCCCAGTGACCCCTGGGTTAGAGAGACGGGAAATCAGCCAGGGTTCCTGCTCCTGATCACTGCCCAGTGACCCCTGGGTTAGAGAGATGGGAAATCAGCCAGGGTTCCTGCTCCTGATCACTGCCCAGTGACCCCTGGGTTAGAGAGAGAGGGGAAATCAGCCAGGGTTCCTGCACCTGATCACTGCTCAGTGACCCCTGGGTTAGAGAGAGGGGAAATCAGCCAGGGTTCCTGCTCCTGATCACTGACCAGTGACCCCTGGGTTAGAGAGATGGGAAATCAGCCAGGGTTCCTGCACCTGATCACTGCTCAGTGACCCCTGGGTTAGAGAGAGGGGAAATCAGCCAGGGTTCCTGCTCCTGATCACTGACCAGTGACCCCTGGGTTAGAGAGACGGGAAATCAGCCAGGGTTCCTGCTCCTGATCACTGCCCAGTGACCCCTGGGTTAGAGGGAGAGGGGAAATCAGCCAGGGTTCCTGCTCCTGATCACTGCCCAGTGACCCCTGGGTTAGAGAGAGGGGAAATCAGCCAGGGTTCCTGCTCCTGATCACTGACCAGTGACCCCTGGGTTAGAGAGACGGGAAATCAGCCAGGGTTCCTGCTCCTGATCACTGCCCACTGACCCCTGGGTTAGAGAGAGGGGAAATCAGCCAGGGTTCCTGCCCCTGATCACTGCCCACTGATCCCTGGGTTAGAGAGTGGGGAAATCAGCCGGGGTTCCTGCTCCTGATCACTGCCCCGTGACCCCTGGGTTAGAGAGAGGGGAAATCAGCCAGGGTTCCTGCCCCTGCTCCTGATCACTGCCCACTGACCCCTGGGTTAGAGAGAGGGGAAATCAGCCAGGGTTCCTGCTCCTGATCACTGCCCAGTGATCCCTGGGTTAGAGAGAGAGAAAATCAGCCAGGGTTCCTGCTCCTGATCACTGCCCAGTGACCCCTGGGTTAGAGAGAGGGGAAATCAGCCAGGGTTCCTGCCCCTGATCACTGCCCAGTGATCCCTGGGTTAGAGAGAGAGGAAATCAGCCAGGGTTCCTGCTCCTGATCACTGCCCAATGACCCCTGGGTTAGAGAGAGGGGAAATCAGCCAGGGTTCCTGCTCCTGATCACTGCCCAGTGACCCCTGGATTAGAGAGAGTGGAAATCAGCCAGGTTTCCTGCTCCTGATCACTGCCCAGTGACCCCTGGGTTAGAGAGAGGGGAAATCAGCCAGGGTTCCTGCTCCTGATCCCTGCCCAGTGACCCCTGGGTTAGAGAGAGGGGAAATCAGCCAGGGTTCCTGCTCCTGATCACTGCCCACTGACCCCTGGGTTAGAGAGAGAGGGGAAATCAGCCAGGGTTCCTGCCACTGATCACTGCCCAGTGACCCCTGGGTTAGAGAGAGGGGAAATCAGCCAGGGTTCCTGCTCCTGATCACTGCCCAGTGACCCCTGGGTTCGAGAGAGAGGGGAAATCAGCCAGGGTTCCTGCTCCTGATCACTGCCCACTGACCCCTGGGTTAGAGAGTGGGGAAATCAGCCAGGGTTCCTGCTCCTGATCACTGCCCAGTGACCCCTGGGTTAGAGAGAGAGGGGAAATCAGCCAGGGTTCCTGCTCCTGATCATTGCCCAGTGACCCCTGGGTTCGAGAGAGAGGGGAAATCAGCTCGGGTTCCTGCTCCTGATCACTGCCCAGTGATCCCTGGGTTTGAGAGAGAGGGTAAATCAGCCAGGGTTGCTGCTCCTGATCACTGCCCACTGACCCCTGGGTTAGAGAGAGAGGAAATCAGCCAGGGTTCCTGCCCCTGATCACTGCCAAGTGACCCCTGGGTTAGAGAGAGAGGAAATCAGCCAGGGTTCCTGCTCCTGATGACTGCCCAGTGACCCCTGGGTTAGAGAGAGGGGAAATCAGCCAGGGTTCCTGCTCCTGATCACTGCCCAGTGACCCCTGGGTTAGAGAGAGCGGAAATCAGCCAGGGTTCCTGCTCCTGATCACTGCCCAGTGATCCCTGGGTTAGAGAGTGGGGAAATCAGCCAGGGTTCCTGCTCCTGATCACTGCCCAGTGACCTCTGGGTTACAGAGAGGGGGAAATCAGCCAGGGTTCCTGCTCCTGATCACTGCCCCTTGACCCCTTGGTTAGAGAGAGGGGAAATCAGCCAGGGTTCCTGCTCCTGATCACTGCCCAGTGACCCCTGGGTTAGAGAGAGGGAAATCAGCCAGGATTCCTGCTCCTGATCACTGCCCACTGACCCCTGGGTTAGAGAGGGGGGAAATCAGCCAGGGTTCCTGCTCCTGATCACTGCCCACTGACCCCTGGGTTAGAGAGAGGGGAAATCAGCCAAGTTTCCTGCACCTGATCACTGCCCAGTGACCCCTGGGTTAGAGAGAGAGGGGAAATCAGCCAGGGTTCCTGCTCCTGATCACTGCCCAGTGACCCCTGGGTTAGAGAGAGGGGAAATCAGCCAGGGTTCCTGCCCCTGATCACTGCCCAGTGACCCCTGGGTTAGAGAGAGGGGAAATCAGCCAGGGTTCCTGCCCCTGATCACTGCCCAGTGACCCCTGGGTTAGAGAGAGAGGGGAAATCAGCCAGGGTTCCTGCTCCTGATCACTGCCCAGTGACCCCTGGGTTAGAGAGAGGGGAAATCAGCCAGGGTTCCTGCTCCTGATCACTGCCCACTGACCCCTGGGTTAGAGAGAGAGGGGAAATCAGCCAGGGTTCCTGCTCCTGATCACTGCCCACTGACCCCTGGGTTAGAGAGAGGAAAACAGCCAGGATTCCTGCTCCTGATCAATGCCCAGTGATCCCTGGGTTCGAGAGAGAGGAAATCAGCCAGGGTTCCTGCTCCTGATCACTGCCCAGTGACCCCTGGGTTAGAGAGAGGGGAAATCAGCCAGGGTTCCTGCCCCTGATCACTGCCCAGTGACCCCTGGGTTAGAGAGAGAGTGGAAATCAGCCAGGTTTCCTGCTCCTGATCACTGCCCAGTGACCCCTGGGTTAGAGAGAGGGGAAATCAGCCAGGATTCCTGCTCCTGATCCCTGCCCAGTGACCCCTGGGTTAGAGAGAGGGGAAATCAGCCAGGGTTCCTGCTCCTGATCACTGCCCACTGACCCCTGGGTTAGAGAGAGAGGGGAAATCAGCCGGGGTTCCTGCTCCTGATCACTGCCCAGTGACCCCTGGGTTAGAGAGAGGGGGTAAATCAGCCAGGGTTCCTGCTCCTGATCATTGCCCAGTGACCCCTGGGTTCGAGAGAGAGGGGAAATCAGCCAGGGTTCCTGCTCCTGATCACTGCCCAGTGACCCCTGGGTTAGAGAGAGGGAAATCAGCTCGGGTTCCTGCTCCTGATCACTGCCCAGTGATCCCTGGGTTCGAGAGAGAGGGTAAATCAGCCAGGGTTGCTGCTCCTGATCACTGCCCACTGACCCCTGGGTTAGAGAGAGAGGAAATCAGCCAGGGTTCCTGCCCCTGATCACTGCCAAGTGACCCCTGGGTTAGAGAGAGAGGAAATCAGCCAGGGTTCCTGCTCCTGATGACTGCCCAGTGACCCCTGGGTTAGAGAGAGGGGAAATCAGCCAGGGTTCCTGCTCCTGATCACTGCCCAGTGACCCCTGGGTTAGAGAGAGCGGAAATCAGCCAGGGTTCCTGCTCCTGATCACTGCCCAGTGATCCCTGGGTTAGAGAGTGGGGAAATCAGCCAGGGCTCCTGCTCCTGATCACTGCCCAGTGACCTCTGGGTTACAGAGAGGGGAAATCAGCCAGGGTTCCTGCTCCTGATCACTGCCCAGTGACCCCTGGGTTAGAGAGAGGGAAATCAGCCAGGGTTCCTGCTCCTGATCACTGCCCACTGACCCCTGGGTTAGAGAGAGAGGGGAAATCAGCCAAGTTTCCTGCTCCTGATCACTGCCCAGTGACCCCTGGGTTAGAGAGAGAGGGGAAATCAGCCAGGGTTCCTGCTCCTGATCACTGCCCAGTGACCCCTGGGTTAGAGGGAGATGGGAAATCAGTCAGGGTTCCTGCTCCTGATCACTGCCCAGTGACCCCTGGGTTAGAGGGAGAGGGGAAATCAGCCAGGGTTCCTGCTCCTGATCACTGCCCAGTGACCCTGGGATAGAGTGAGAGGAAATCAGCCAGGGTTCCTGCCCCTGATCACTGCCCACTGACCCCTGGGTTAGAGAGAGGGGAAATCAGCCAGGGTTCCTGCCCCTGATCCCTGCCCACTGACCCCTGGGTTAGAGAGAGGGGAAATCAGCCAGGGTTCCTGCCCCTGATCACTGCCCAGTGACCCCTGGGTTAGAGAGTGGGGAAATCAGCCAGGGTTCCTGCTCCTGATCACTGCCCCGTGACCCCTGGGTTAGAGAGAGGGGAAATCAGCCAGGGTTCCTGCTCCTGATCACTGCCCACTGACCCCTGGGTTAGAGAGAGGGAAAATCAGCCAGGGTTCCTGCTCCTGATCACTGCCCATTGACCCCTGGGTTACAGAGAGGGGAAATGAGCCATGGTTCCTGCTCTTGATCACTGCTCACTGACCCCTGGGTTAGAGAGAGAGGGCAAATCAGCCAGGGTTCCTGATCACTGCCCAGTGACCCCTGGGTTAGAGAGAGAGGGGAAATCAGCCAGGGTTCCTGCTCCTGATCACTGCCCACTGACCCCTGGGTTAGAGAGTGGGGAAATCAGCCAGGGTTCCTGCTCCTGATCACTGCCCAGTGACCCCTGGGTTCGAGAGAGAGGGGAAATCAGCCAGGGTTCCTGCTCCTGATCACTGCCCACTGACCCCTGGGTTAGAGAGTGGGGAAATCAGCCAGGGTTCCTGCTCCTGATCACTGCCCAGTGACCCCTGGGTTAGAGAGAGAGGGGAAATCAGCCAAGTTTCCTGCTCCTGATCACTGCCCAGTGACCCCTGGGTTAGAGAGAGAGGGGAAATCAGCCAGGGTTCCTGCTCCTGATCACTGCCCAGTGACCCCTGGGTTAGAGGGAGATGGGAAATCAGTCAGGGTTCCTGCTCCTGATCACTGCCCAGTGACCCCTGGGTTAGAGGGAGAGGGGAAATCAGCCAGGGTTCCTGCTCCTGATCACTGCCCAGTGACCCTGGGATAGAGAGAGAGGAAATCAGCCAGGGTTCCTGCCCCTGATCACTGCCCACTGACCCCTGGGTTAGAGAGAGGGGAAATCAGCCAGGGTTCCTGCCCCTGATCCCTGCCCACTGACCCCTGGGTTAGAGAGAGGGGAAATCAGCCAGGGTTCCTGCCCCTGATCACTGCCCAGTGACCCCTGGGTTAGAGAGTGGGGAAATCAGCCAGGGTTCCTGCTCCTGATCACTGCCCCGTGACCCCTGGGTTAGAGAGAGGGGAAATCAGCCAGGGTTCCTGCTCCTGATCACTGCCCACTGACCCCTGGGTTAGAGAGAGGGAAAATCAGCCAGGGTTCCTGCTCCTGATCACTGCCCATTGACCCCTGGGTTACAGAGAGGCGAAATGAGCCATGGTTCCTGCTCCTGATCACTGCTCACTGACCCCTGGGTTAGAGAGAGAGGGCAAATCAGCCAGGGTTCCTGATCACTGCCCAGTGACCCCTGGGTTAGAGAGAGAGGGGAAATCAGCCAGGGTTCCTGCTCCTGATCACTGCCCACTGACCCCTGGGTTAGAGAGTGGGGAAATCAGCCAGGGTTCCTGCTCCTGATCACTGCCCAGTGACCCCTGGGTTAGAGAGAGAGGGGAAATCAGCCAGGGTTCCTGCCACTGATCACTGCCCAGTGACCCCTGGGTTAGAGAGAGGGGAAATCAGCCAGGGTTCCTGCTCCTGATCACTGCCCAGTGACCCCTGGGTTAGAGAGAGAGGGGAAATCAGCCAGGGTTCCTGCTCCTGATCATTGCCCAGTGACCCCTGGGTTCGAGAGAGAGGGGAAATCAGCCAGGGTTCCTGCTCCTGATCACTGCCCAGTGACCCCTGGGTTAGAGAGAGGGAAATCAGCTCGGGTTCCTGCTCCTGATCACTGCCCAGTGATCCCTGGGTTCGAGAGAGAGGGTAAATCAGCCAGGGTTGCTGCTCCTGATCACTGCCCACTGACCCCTGGGTTAGAGAGAGAGGAAATCAGCCAGGGTTCCTGCCCCTGATCACTGCCAAGTGACCCCTGGGTTAGAGAGAGAGGAAATCAGCCAGGGTTCCTGCTCCTGATGACTGCCCAGTGACCCCTGGGTTAGAGAGAGGGGAAATCAGCCAGGGTTCCTGCTCCTGATCACTGCCCAGTGACCCCTGGGTTAGAGAGAGCGGAAATCAGCCAGGGTTCCTGCTCCTGATCACTGCCCAGTGATCCCTGGGTTAGAGAGTGGGGAAATCAGCCAGGGTTCCTGCTCCTGATCACTGCCCAGTGACCTCTGGGTTACAGAGAGGGGGAAATCAGCCAGGGTTCCTGCTCCTGATCACTGCCCCGTGACCCCTTGGTTAGAGAGAGGGGAAATCAGCCAGGGTTCCTGCTCCTGATCACTGCCCAGTGACCCCTGGGTTAGAGAGAGGGAAATCAGCCAGGGTTCCTGCTCCTGATCACTGCCCACTGACCCCTGGGTTAGAGAGGGGGGAAATCAGCCAGGGTTCCTGCTCCTGATCACTGCCCACTGACCCCTGGGTTAGAGAGAGGGGAAATCAGCCAAGTTTCCTGCTCCTGATCACTGCCCAGTGACCCCTGGGTTAGAGAGAGAGGGGAAATCAGCCAGGGTTCCTGCTCCTGATCACTGCCCAGTGACCCCTGGGTTAGAGAGAGGGGAAATCAGCCAGGGTTCCTGCCCCTGATCACTGCCCAGTGACCCCTGGGTTAGAGAGAGAGGGGAAATCAGCCAGGGTTCCTGCCCCTGATCACTGCCCAGTGACCCCTGGGTTAGAGAGAGAGGGGAAATCAGCCAGGGTTCCTGCTCCTGATCACTGCCCACTGACCCCTGGGTTAGAGAGAGGAAATCAGCCAGGATTCCTGCTCCTGATCACTGCCCAGTGATCCCTGGGTTAGAGAGAGAGGGGAAATCAGCCAGGGTTCCTGCTCCTGATCACTGCCCACTGAACCCTGGGTTAGAGAGAGGGAAATCAGCCAGGGTTCCTGATCCTGATCACTGCCCAGTGACCCCTGGGTTAGAGAGAGAGGGGAAATCAGCCAGGGTTCCTGCTCCTGATCACTGCCCAGTGACCCCTGGGTTAGAGAGAGTGGAAATCAGCCAGGGTTCCTGCTCCTGATCACTGCCCAGTGACCCCTGGGTTAGAGAGAGGGGAAATCAGCCAGAGTTCCTGCTCCTGATCACTGCCCAGTGACCCCTGGGTTAGAGAGAGGGGAAATCAGCCAGGGTTCCTGCTCCTGATCACTGCCCAGTGACCCCTGGGTTAGAGAGAGAGGGGAAATCAGCCAGGGTTCCTGCTCCTGTTCACTGCCCAGTGACCCCTGGGTTAGAGAGAGAGGGGAAATCAGCCAGGGTTCCTGCTCCTGATCACTGTCCACTGACCCCTGGGTTAGAGAGAGAGGGGAAATCAGCCAGGGTTCCTGATCACTGCCCAGTGACCCCTGGGTTAGAGAGAGGGGAAATCAGCCAGGGTTCCTGCTCCTGATCACTGCTCAGTGACCCCTGGGTTAGAGAGAGAGTGGAAATCAGCCAGGGTTCCTGCTCCTGATCACTGCCCACTTAACCCTGGGTTAGAGAGAGGGGAAATAAGCCAGGTTTTCTGCTCCTGATCACTGCCCACTGACCCCTGGGTTAGAGAGAGGGGAAATCAGCCAGGGTTCCTGCTCCTGATCACTGCCCAGTGACCCCTGGGTTAGAGAGAGAGAGGGGAAATCAGCCAGGGTTCCTGCTCCTGATCATTGCCCAGTGTCCCCTGGGTTAGAGAGAGGAGAAATCAGCCAGGGTTCCTGCTCCTGATCACTGCCCCGTGACCCCTGGGTTAGAGAGAGAGGGGAAATCAGCCAGGGTTCCTGCTCCTGATCACTGCCCAGTGATCCCTGGGTTAGAGAGTGGGGAAATCAGCCAGGGTTCCTGCTCCTGATCACTGCCCAGTGACCTCTGGGTTACAGAGAGGGGGAAATCAGCCAGGGTTCCTGCTCCTGATCACTGCCCCGTGACCCCTTGGTTAGAGAGAGGGGAAATCAGCCAGGGTTCCTGCTCCTGATCACTGCCCAGTGACCCCTGGGTTAGAGAGAGGGAAATCAGCCAGGGTTCCTGCTCCTGATCACTGCCCACTGACCCCTGGGTTAGAGAGGGGGGAAATCAGCCAGGGTTCCTGCTCCTGATCACTGCCCACTGACCCCTGGGTTAGAGAGAGGGGAAATCAGCCAAGTTTCCTGCTCCTGATCACTGCCCAGTGACCCCTGGGTTAGAGAGAGAGGGGAAATCAGCCAGGGTTCCTGCTCCTGATCACTGCCCAGTGACCCCTGGGTTAGAGAGAGGGGAAATCAGCCAGGGTTCCTGCCCCTGATCACTGCCCAGTGACCCCTGGGTTAGAGAGAGAGGGGAAATCAGCCAGGGTTCCTGCCCCTGATCACTGCCCAGTGACCCCTGGGTTAGAGAGAGAGGGGAAATCAGCCAGGGTTCCTGCTCCTGATCACTGCCCACTGACCCCTGGGTTAGAGAGAGGAAATCAGCCAGGATTCCTGCTCCTGATCACTGCCCAGTGATCCCTGGGTTAGAGAGAGAGGGGAAATCAGCCAGGGTTCCTGCTCCTGATCACTGCCCACTGAACCCTGGGTTAGAGAGAGGGAAATCAGCCAGGGTTCCTGATCCTGATCACTGCCCAGTGACCCCTGGGTTAGAGAGAGAGGGGAAATCAGCCAGGGTTCCTGCTCCTGATCACTGCCCAGTGACCCCTGGGTTAGAGAGAGTGGAAATCAGCCAGGGTTCCTGCTCCTGATCACTGCCCAGTGACCCCTGGGTTAGAGAGAGGGGAAATCAGCCAGGGTTCCTGCTCCTGATCACTGCCCAGTGACCCCTGGGTTAGAGAGAGAGGGGAAATCAGCCAGGGTTCCTGCTCCTGTTCACTGCCCAGTGACCCCTGGGTTAGAGAGAGAGGGGAAATCAGCCAGGGTTCCTGCTCCTGATCACTGTCCACTGACCCCTGGGTTAGAGAGAGAGGGGAAATCAGCCAGGGTTCCTGATCACTGCCCAGTGACCCCTGGGTTAGAGAGAGGGGAAATCAGCCAGGGTTCCTGCTCCTGATCACTGCTCAGTGACCCCTGGGTTAGAGAGAGAGTGGAAATCAGCCAGGGTTCCTGCTCCTGATCACTGCCCACTTAACCCTGGGTTAGAGAGAGGGGAAATAAGCCAGGTTTTCTGCTCCTGATCACTGCCCACTGACCCCTGGGTTAGAGAGAGGGGAAATCAGCCAGGGTTCCTGCTCCTGATCACTGCCCAGTGACCCCTGGGTTAGAGAGAGAGAGGGGAAATCAGCCAGGGTTCCTGCTCCTGATCACTGCCCAGTGTCCCCTGGGTTAGAGAGAGGAGAAATCAGCCAGGGTTCCTGCTCCTGATCACTGCCCCGTGACCCCTGGGTTAGAGAGAGAGGGGAAATCAGCCAGGGTTCCTGCTCCTGATCACTGCCCACTGACCCCTGGGTTAGAAAGAGGGGAAATCAGCCAGGGTTCCTGCTCCTGATCACTGCCCCGTGACCCCTGGGTTAGAGAGAGAGGGGAAATCAGCCAGGGTTCCTGCTCCTGATCACTGCCCACTGACCCCTGGGTTAGAAAGAGGGGAAATCAGCCAGGGTTCCTGCTCCTGATCACTGCCCCGTGACCCCTGGGTTAGAGAGAGAGGGGAAATCAGCCAGGGTTCCTGCTCCTGATCACTGCCCCGTGACCCCTGGGTTAGAGAGAGAGGAAATCAGCCAGGGTTCCTGCTCCTGATCACTGCCCCGTGACACCTGGGTTAGAGAGAGAGGAAATCAGCCAGGGTTCCTGCTCCTGATCACTGCCCCGTGACCCCTGGGTTAGAGAGAGGGGAAATCAGCCAGGGTTCCTGCTCCTGATCACTGCCCCGTGACCCATGCTGAGAAGTGGGTGTGAGCTGATGTATAAATGATTGCGTGCGCCTGTGTGTGTGTGAGCGTTCCCGGGATGGAGACTCACCATGTCTGCAATATCTGCGGCGGTGAGGATGAGGATAGCGGCCATTGCCCAGGTGTTCCTGGCCCACCGAGTCCGGTCGATCCACGTTGAGAACATCACCAGCTTCTGTGGGAAGACCTGGGGAGGAACAGTATCAGCATCAGCTCTCGGAGGCTGGGAGCAGTGACCAGCAGGACAATGGCCGGGTTATATACAGGGGATCAGATCCCGAGTCGGGCCTGTGGTTATCGGCTCACCCTGGGGAAGATGGCAGCCAGGGAACACAGCGTGATGATCAGCAGCAGAATCTCCCCCACCAGGAACGTGATGTAATTGGCCATCAGCCTGTGCAAAGACAAAGAGGCCAATCATAGGAAAGGGCATTTAATTGATCAACCTCCGACCCCTGACCTCACATCCCGACACAGCACCCTGACCACTGACCTCACACTACGACCCCTGACCCCACACCATGATCTCACACCCCGACCCCTGACCTCACACCCCGACCCCATGCCCTCGACCCCTGACCTCACCCCATGACCCCATACCCTGCCCTCACCCGACTTCACGTCCACACCCATGACCCCTCACTCTGACCCCTGACCTCACTCTCTGACTTCACTCTGACCCCGGACCTCACTCACTGACCCCGGACCTCACTCTCTGACCCCGGACCTCACTCTGACCCCGGACCTCACTCTCTGACCCCGGACCTCACTCTCTGACCCCGGACCCCACTCTCCGACCCCGGACCCCACTCTCCGACCCCTGACCTCACTCTCTGACCCCTGACCTCTAACCTCACTCTCCGACCCCTGACCTCACTCTCTGACCCCTGACCGCACTCTCCGACCCCTGACCTCACTCTCCGACCCCTGACCTCACTCTCCGGCCCCTGACCTCACTCTCTGACCCCGGACCTCACTCTCTGACCCTGGACCTCACTCTCTGACCCCGGACCTCACTCTACGGCCCCTGACCTCACTCTCCGGCCCCTGACCTCACTCTCTGACCCCTGACCTCACTCTCTGACCCCTGACCTCACTCTCTGACCCCTGACCTCACTCTCCGACCCCTGACCTCACTCTCTGACCCTTGACCTCACTCTGACCCCTGACCTCACTCTCTGACCCCTGACCTCACTCTGACCCCTGACATCACTCTCTCACCCTTGACCTCACTCTCTGACCCCAGATCTCACTCTGACCCCTGACCTCACTCTGACCCCTGACCACACTCTCTGACCCCTGACCTCACTCTCCGACCCCTGACCTCACTCTCCGACCCCTGACCTCACTCTCCGACCCCTGACCTCACTCTCTGACCCCTGACCTCACCCAGGGTCGATGAAAAGCTGCACCAGGAAGGTGAAGGCGAGGACAACACAGGAACAGCTGAAAGCCGCCCCACTCTGCTTCTCCCTCTCCACCGAGAAACGGCTCTCCAGCTCGGGGTCGGTGAATCGCATCGAGACACGGTTGGTGCATTTCCCTTTCAACCTGTTCGAGGGAGAGAGCACGAGGGTGAGTGAACCGAGATAGTCAGTTTAACCTCACTAGTGGGGAAGCTTTTCAAAATGATAATCCAGGACAAAATTACTAGTCACTTGGACAAATATAGATTGATTAGAATCAGAGAGGTTTACAGCACAGAAGGAGGCCATTTGGCCCATCGTGTCCACACCGGCCGACCAAGAGCTACCCGGCCTAATCCCATTTTCCCGCTCTCGGTCAGTAGCCCTGTAGGTTACGGCACTTCAGGTACATCCAGGTCCTGTTTAAATGTGGTGAGGGTTTCTGCCTCTACCACCCTTTCAGGCCGTGAGTTCCAGACCCCCACCACCCTCTGGGTGTAGAAATCTTCCCTCAAATCCCCTCTAAACCTCCCCCCAATTACTTTAAATCTATGCCCCCTGGTTATTGACCCCTCTGCCAAGGGAATAGTCCTCCCTATCCACTCTATTCAGGCCCCTCATAATTTTTGCACCTCAATCAGGTCTCCCCTCAGCCTCCTCTGTTCGAAAGAAAACAACCCCAGCCTATCCAATCTCTCCTCATAGCTAAAATTCTCCACTCCAGGCAACATCCTGGTAAATCTCCTCTGTACCCTCTCCAGTGCAATCACATCCTTCCTGTAATGTGGTGACCAGAACTGCACGCAGTACTCCAGCTGTGGCCTAACCAGTCTTTTACACAGTTCAAGCATAACCCCCCCTGCTCTTGTATTCCATGCCTCAGCTAATAAAGGCAAGTATTCCGTATGCCTTCTTAACCACCTTATCCACCTGGCCTGCTACCTTCAGGGATCTGTGGACCTGCACTCCCAGGTCTCTTTGTTCATCTACACTTCTCAGTGTCCTACCATTTAATGTGTATTCCCTTTCCTTGTTAGCCCTCCCCAAATACATTACCTCACACTTCTCCAGATGAAATTCCATTTGCCACTGTTCTGCCCACCTGACCAGTTCACGGATATCTTCCTGCAGTCTGCAGCTTTCTTCTTCATTATCAATCACACGGCCGATTGTCGTGTCATCTGCAAACTTTTTAATCATACTCCCTATATTCAAGTCGAGATCATTGATATATACCACAAAAAGCAAGGGACCCAGCACTGAGCCCTGCGGAACCCCACTGGAAACATCCTTCCAGTCACAAAAACACCCATCAACCATTACCCTTTGCTTCCTGCCTCTGAGCCAATTTTGGATCCAACTTGTCACTTTGCCCTGGATCCCATGGACTTTTACTTTCGTGACCAGTCTGCCATGTGGGACCTTATCAAAGCTTTGCTAAAATCCATATACACTGCATCAAACACACTGCCCTCATCGACCCTCCTGGTTACCTCCTCGAAAATTCAATCAGGTTAGTCAGACACGACCTTCCCTTAACAAATCCGTGCTGACTGTCCCTGATCGATCCATGTCTTTCTAAATGAAGATTTATCCTGTCCCTCAGGATTTTTTCCAATAATTTTCCCACCACTGAGGTTAGGCTGACTGGCCTGTAATTACTCGGTCTATCCCTTTCTCTCTATTTAAACAACGGTACAACGTTAGCTGTCCTCCAGTACCACACCTGTAGCCAGAGAGGATTGGAAAATTGTATTAATGAAGGAAAGCCAGCACTGATTGATTAAGGCAAATCATATTTAACCAAGTTGAGAGTTTTTTGATGAGGTAACAGAGAGGGTTGATGAGGACAATGTGGTCGACGTGGTGGACATGGAATTCCAAAAGGCGTTTGATAAAGTGCCACATAATCGGCTTGCAGCAAAGTTGAAGCCCTAAAAGGGACAGGGGCAGTATGGATAGGGGATTGTCTCAGTGACAGGAAACAGAGAGTAGTGGTGAACAGTTGTTTCTGGGACTGGGGGAAGGTATACAGTGGTGTTCCCCAGGGGTCGGGACTGGGACCATCGCTTTTCCTGATATATATTAATGACCTGGTTGTGGGTGTACAGGGCACAATTTCAAAATTTACAGATGACACAAAACTTGGAAGTATAGTGAACAGTGAGGAGGATAGTGATAGACTTCAGGAAGACAGACAGGCTGGTGGGATGGGCGGGCACGGGGCAGATGGAATTTAACGCATAAAAGTGCAAAGTGATATATTTTGGTAGGAAGAATGAGCAGAGGCAATATAAACTGAAGGGTACAATCCTAAAGGGGGTGCAGGAACAGAGACACCTGGGGGTATGTGCACAAATCACTGAAGGTGGCAGGGCAGGTTGAGACAGTGGTCAAAAAGGTTATGGGATCCTGGGCTTCATGAATAGAGTCATAAAATACAAAAGCAGGGAAGTTATGAAGAATCTATAAAACACTGGTTCAGTCTCAACTGGAGTATTGTGTCCAATTCTGGGCACCGCCCTTCAGGGAGGATGTGAAGGCCTGAGAGAGGGAGCAGAAAAGATTTACAAGACTGGTTCCAGGTATGTAGAACTTCAGTTACATGGATAGACTGGAGAATTGTACATCCCTGTCTGGAGTAAAAATAAAATGGGGAAGGTGGCTCAACCGTGGCTAACAAGGGAAATTAAGGATAGTGTTAAATCCAAGGAAGAGGCATATAAATTGGCAGAAAAAGCAGCAAACCTGAGGACTGGGAGAAATTTAGAACTCAGCAGAGGAGGACCAAGGGTTTAATTAGGAGGGGGAAAATAGAGTATGAGAGGAAGCTTGCTGGGAAAATAAAAACTGACTGCAAAAGCTTCTATAGATATGTGAAGAGAAAAAGATTAGTGAAGACAAACGTAGGTCCCTTGCAGTCAGAATCAGGTGAATTTATAATGGAGAACAAAGAAATGGCAGACCAATTGAACAAATACTTTGGTTTGTCTTCACGAAGGAAGACACAAATAAACTTCCGGATGTTCTAGGGGACAGTGGGTCCAGTGAGAAGGAGGAACTGAAGGAAATCCTTATTAGGTAGGAAATTGTGTTAGGGAAATTGATGGGATTGAAGGCCGATAAATCCCCAGGGCCTGATAGTCTGCATCCCAGAGTACTTAAGGAAGTGGCCCTAGAAATAGTGGATGCATTGGTGATCATTTTCCAACAGTCTATCGACTCGGGATCAGTTCTTATGGACTGGAGGGTAGCTAATGTAAGACCACTTTTTAAAAAGGGAGGGAGAGAGAAAGCGGGTAATTATAGACCGGTTAGCCTGACATCAGTAGTGGGGAAAATGTTGGAATCAATTATTAAAGATGAAATAGCAGCGCATTTGGAAAGCAGTGACAGGATCGGTCCAAGTCAGCATGGATTTATGAAAGGGAAATCATGCTTGACAAATCTTCTGGAATTTTTTGAATATTTAAAGAGTAGAGTGGACAAGGGAGAACCAGTGGATGTGGTGTATTTGGACTTTCAGAAGGCTTTTGACAAGGTCCCACACGAGAGATTGGTGTGCAAAATCAAAGCACATGGTATTGTGGGTAATATACTGACGTGGATACAGAACTGGTTGGCAGACAGGAAGCAGAGAGTCAGGATAAACGGGTCTTTTTCAGAATGGCAGGCAGTGACTAGTGGAGTGCCGCAGGGCTCATTGCTGGGACCCCAGCTCTTTACAATATACATTAACGATTTGGATGAAGGAATTGAGTGTAATATCTCCAAGTTTGCAGATGACACTAAGCTGGGTGACGGTGTGAGCTGTGAGGAGGATGCTAGGAGGCTGCAGAGTGACTTGGACAGGTTAGGCGAGTGGGCCAATGCATGGCAGATGCAGTATAATGTGGATAAATGTGAGGTTATCCACTTTAGGGGCAAAAACGCAAAGACAGAATATTATCTGAATGGCGGCAGATTAGGAAAAGGGGAGGTGCAACGAGACTTGGGTGTCATGGTTCATCAGTTATTGAAAGTTGGCATGCAGGTACAGCAGGTGGTGAAGAAGGCAAATGGTATGTTGACCTTCATAGCTAGGGGATTTGAGTATAGGAGCAGGGAGGTGTTGCTACAGTTGTATAGGGCCTTAGTGAGGCCCCACCTGGAATATCGTGTTCAGTTTTGGTCGCCTAATCTGAGAAAGGACATTCTTGCTATTGAGGGAGTGCAGCGAAAGTTCACCAGACTGATTCCAGGGATGGCAGGACTGACATATGAGGAGAGACTGGATCAACTCGGCTTATATTCACTGGAGTTTAGAAGAATGAGAGGGGATCTCATAGAAACATATAAAATTGTGATGGGACTGGACAGGCTAGATGCAGGAAGAATGTTCCCGATGTTGGGACATAGTCTTAGGATAAGGGGTAGGCCATTTAGGACTGAGATGAGGAGAAACTTCTTCACTCAGAGAGTTGTTAACCTGTGGAATTCTCTATCGCAGAGAGTTGTTGAGGCCAGTTCATTGGATATATTCAAGAGGGAGTTAGATATGGCCCTTACGGCTAAAGGGATCAAGGGGTATGGAGAGAAATCAGGAAAGGGGTACTGAGGGAATGATCAGCCATGATCTTATTGAATGGTGGTGCAGGCTCGAAGGGCCGAATGGCCTACTCCTGCACCTAGTTTCTATGTTTCTAAACTGGGGTTATTCTCCTTGGAGCAGAGAAGGTTGAGAGGAGATTTGACAGAGGTCTTCAAAATCATGAGGGGACTGGACAGAGTAGATGGAGAGAAACTGTTCCCATTGGTGGGTCGGGAACCAGAGGCCACAGATTTAAGGTGATTGGCTGAAGAACCAAAGTGGCTGTACACACATAGATGGAGGTTAGGCTCTGAACCCCAGTGTTGACCCCCGAGCATTGGTCCCGACCCCCAGTGATGACCCGCGACCCAGTGTTGACCCCCGACCCCCGGCCCCAGTGATGACCCCGAGCGTTGACCCCCGACCCCAAGCGTTGGCCACCGACCCCCAGCGATGACCCCTGACCCCCAGCGATGACCCCTGACCCCCAGCGATACTTACGCCTGCATGGTCTCTCGCTCCAACAAAGCCTCATTCAATAAATTGTTCAGCTCCAGCTGGTTCTGTTGAGCATCTATCACTTGCTCTGACAGATCGCGCAGACGGAGACGCCTCCGAGGGTTAGGAAACGAAGGGTTAACGACCTACGCATACAACAGGCAGGAGAGGGAGAGGGGGTGGGAGTGAGTGGCATGGCTGCTTAATGTCAGAGTTTATTGCGGCTCAGGAATGTTACACACAAACCTCACCCTTCGATACTGCCCCGTGTCAGTATTGAGCTGCTATACCGCACAGTAAAGGGCCACAGGGAGGGTCACTGCTGTTGCCCCGGGGCACATCACAGCCCACTGTCGGACTGAGCACAGGGGGCACCAGCGGCTGGCCCACCCATCCCCAGCTCCGGCCCCGGCCCCGGCCCCGGCCCCAAACCCGGCCCCAAACCCAGCCCCAGCTCCGGCCCCAAACCCGGCCCCAAACCCAGCCCCAGCCCCGGCCCCAAACCCGGCCCCAGCTCCGGCCCCAAACCCAGCCCCAAACCCGGCCCCAAACCCGGCCCCAAACCCGGCCCCAGCCCCGGCCCCAAACCCGGCCCCGGCCCCAAACCCAGCCCCAAACCCGGCCCCAGCCCCAAACCCAGCCCCAAACCCGGCCCCAAACCCGGCCCCAAACCCGGCCCCAGCTCCGGCCCCAAACCCGGCCCCAGCCCCAAACCCAGCCCCAAACCCGGCCCCGGCCCCAAACCCGGCCCCAAACCCGGCCCCGGCCCCAAACCCAGCCCCAAACCCGGCCCCAAACCCGGCCCCAGCCCCGGCCCCAAACCCAGCCCCAAACCCGGCCCCAAACCCAGCCCCAAACCCGGCCCCAAACCCGGCCCCAGCCCCGGCCCCAAACCCGGCCCCAGCCCCGGCCCCAAACCCAGCCCCAAACCCAGCCCCAGCTCCGGCCCCAAAACCGGCCCCAGCCCCGGCCCCAAACCCAGCCCCAAACCCAGCCCCAGCTCCGGCCCCAAACCCGGCCCCAGCCCCGGCCCCAAACCCAGCCCCAAACCCGGCCCCAAACCCAGCCCCAAACCCGTCCCCAGCTCCGGTCCCAAACCCGGCCCCAAACCCGGCCCCGGCCCCAAACCCAGCCCCAAACCCGGCCCCGGCCCCGGCCCCGGCCCCGGCCCCAAACCCGGCCCCAGCCCCGGCCCCAAACCCGGCCCCAAACCCGGCCCCAGCCCCGGCCCCGGCCCCAAACCCGGCCCCAGCCCCGGCCCCGGCCCCAAACCCGGCCCCAGCCCCGGCCCCAAACCCTGCCCCAAACCCGGCCCCAGCCCCGGCCCCGGCCCCAAACCCGGCCCCAGCCCCGGCCCCGGCCCCAAACCCGGCCCCAGCCCCGGCCCCAAACCCTGCCCCAAACCCGGCCCCAAACCCGGCCCCGGCCCCAAACCCAGCCCCAAACCGGCCCCAGCCCCAAACCCGGCCCCAGCCCCGGCCCCGGCCCCAAACCCGGCCCCAGCCCCGGCCCCGGCCCCAAACCCGGCCCCAGCCCCGGCCCCAAACCCTGCCCCAAGCCCGGCCCCAAACCCGGCCCCGGCCCCAAACCCAGCCCCAAACCCGGCCCCAAACCCGGCCCCAAACCCGGCCCCAAACCCGGCCCCAGCTCCGGCCCCAAACCCGGCCCCAAACCCGGCCCCAGCCCCGGCCCCAGCCCCGGCCCCAAACCCGGCCCCAAACCCGGCCCCAAACCCAGCCCCAAACCCGGCCCCAAACCCAGCCCCAAACCCGGCCCCAAACCCGGCCCCAGCCCCAAACCCGGCCCCAAACCCGGCCCCGGCCCCAAACCCGGCCCCGGCCCCAAACCCAGCCCCAAACCCGGCCCCAAACCCGGCCCCAGCCCCGGCCCCAAACCCAGCCCCAAACCCGGCCCCAAACCCAGCCCCAAACCCGGCCCCAAACCCGGCCCCAGCCCCGGCCCCAAATCCAGCCCCAAACCCAGCCCCAGCTCCGGCCCCAAACCCGGCCCCAGCCCCGGCCCCAAACCCAGCCCCAAACCCGGCCCCAAACCCAGCCCCAAACCCAGCCCCAAACCCGTCCCCAGCTCCGGCCCCAAACCCGGCCCCAAACCCGGCCCCGGCCCCAAACCCAGCCCCAAACCCGGCCCCGGCCCCGGCCCCAAACCCGGCCCCAAACCCGGCCCCAGCCCCGGCCCCAAACCCGGCCCCAGCCCCGGCCCCAGCCCCGGCCCCAGCCCCGGCCCCGGCCCCAAACCCGGCCCCAGCCCCGGCCCCGGCCCCAAACCCGGCCCCAGCCCCGGCCCCAAACCCTACCCCAAACCCGGCCCCAGCCCCGGCCCCGGCCCCAAACCCGGCCCCAGCCCCGGCCCCGGCCCCAAACCCGGCCCCAGCCCCGGCCCCAAACCCTGCCCCAAACCCGGCCCCAAACCCGGCCCCAGCCCCGGCCCCAAACCCTGCCCCAAACCCGGCCCCAAACCCGGCCCCAGCTCCGGCCCCAAACCCGGCCCCAGCTCCGGCCCCAAACCCGGCCCCGGCCCCAAACCCAGCCCCAAACCCGGCCCCGGCCCCAAACCTGGCCCCGGCCCCGGCCCCAAACCTGGCCCCATACCTGGCCTCAGCTCCGGACCAAGCCCCGGCCCCGGCCCCAAACCCAGCCCCAAACCCGGCTCCAGCCCCGGCCCCAAACCCGGCCCCACGCTCGGGCAATGCCGCCAGTTGGTGTTGCCCCAACTGAAGGAGTTACTGAACTGGACCGACTCGAGACCTGAGTGGAATGGGTGAGATTGAGGAATATCACTCCATGTACCAGAGGTCTTCAGACGGAGAGTTACCAGAGAGTGCAACAGGTCACACACAGAGTCAGCAGCAGACACAGGCACATTCTAGGGCCACCTGTCTGCAGCAAGGACCCAAGGCAGCATATACAATGGAGAATGCTGACACTGTACGCGCCTCCCCGTGTCCGCCATTCCACGCCACGCAGCACCTGCCCGTGTCCGCCATTCCACACAGCGCCTCCCCGTGTCCGCCATTCCACGCAGCACCTCCCCGTGTCCGCCATTCCACGCAGCACCTCCCCATGTCCGCCATTCCACGCAACACGTCCCCGTGTCCGCCATTCCACGCCACGCAGCACCTGCCCGTGTCCGCCATTCCACACAGCGCCTCCCCGTGTCCGCCATTCCACACAGCGCCTCCCCGTGTCCGCCATTCCACACAGCGCCTCCCCGTGTCCGCCATTCCACACAGCGCCTCCCCGTGTCCGCCATTCCACGCAGCATCTCCCCGTGTCCCGCCATTCCACACAGCGCCTCCCCGTGTCCGCCATTCCACGCAGCACCTCCCCGTGTCCCGCCATTCCACACAGCGCCTCCCCGTGTCCGCCATTCCACGCAGCACCTCCCCGTGTCCCGCCATTCCACACAGCGCCTCCCCGTGTCCCGCCATTCCACGCAGCACCTGCCCGTGTCCGCCATTCCAGGCAGCGCCTGCCCATGTCCGCCATTCCACGCAACACCTCCCCGTGTCCGCCATTCCACGCAGCACCTCCCCGTGTCCGCCATTCCACGCAGCGCCTCCCCGTGTCCGCCATTCCACGCAGCGCCTCCCCGTGTCCCGCCATTCCACGCAGCGCCTCCCCGTGTCCCGCCATTCCACGCAGCACCTCCCCGTGTCCCGCCATTCCACGCAACACCTCCCCGTGTCCGCCATTCCACGCAACACCTCCCCGTGTCCGCCATTCCACGCAGCACCTGCCCGTGTCCGCCATTCCACGCAGCGCCTCCCCGTGTCCGCCATTCCACGCAGCGCCTGCCCGTGTCCGCCATTCCACGCAGCGCCTGCCCGTGTCCGCCATTCCACGCAGCGCAGCACCTGCCCGTGTCCGCCATTCCACGCAGCACCTCCCCGTGTCCGCCATTCCACGCAGCACCTCCCCGTGTCCGCCATTCCACGCAGCACCTGCCCGTGTCCGCCATTCCACGCAGCGCCTCCCCGTGTCCGCCATGCCACGCAGCACCTCCCCGTGTCCGCCATTCCACGCAGCACCTCCCCGTGTCCGCCATTCCACGCAGCGCAGCACCTCCCCGTGTCCCGCCATTCCACGCAGCGCCTGCCCGTGTCCGCCATTCCACGCAGCACCTCCCCGTGTCCGCCATTCCACGCCACGCAGCACCTCCCCGTGTCCGCCATTCCACGCAGCACCTCCCCGTGTCCGCCATTCCACGCAGCGCTTGCCCGTGTCCGCCATTCCACGCAGCACCTCCCCGTGTCCGCCATTCCACGCCACGCAGCACCTCCCCGTGTCCGCCATTCCACGCAGCACCTGACCATGTCCCGCCATTCCACGCAGCACCTCCCCGTGTCCGCCATTCCACGCAGCGCTTGCCCGTGTCCGCCATTCCACGCCACGCAGCACCTGCCCGTGTCCGCCATTCCACACAGCGCCTCCCCGTGTCCCGCCATTCCACGCCACGCAGCACCTGCCCGTGTCCGCCATTCCACGCAGCGCCTCCCCGTGTCCCGCCATTCCACGCAGCGCCTCCCCGTGTCCGCCATTCCAGGCAGCGCCTCCCCGTGTCCGCCATTCCAGGCAGCGCCTCCCCGTGTCCGCCATTCCACGCAGCACCTGCCCATGTCCCGCCATTCCACGCAGCGCCTCCCCGTGTCCCGCCATTCCACGCAGCGCCTCCCCGTGTCCGCCATTCCAGGCAGCACCTGCCCATGTCCCGCCATTCCACGCAGCACCTCCCCGTGTCCGCCATTCCACGCAGCGCAGCACCTCCCCGTGTCCCGCCATTCCACGCAGCACCTCCCCGTGTCCGCCATTCCACGCAGCGCCTCCCCGTGTCCGCCATTGCGCACGGTACGCGCCGCTCATTCACCCGTGCGTCCAGCTCCTCGGGGGGATCTGGTGTAGTGCAGCTGGTGTGGACACTGCCGTTACAATCTGTGGTGTTGATCAACAGTGGCGAGTTTCCATTGGACGACATGAGAGACAACTTCTGAAAAAGAGCGGAAGGGTATGGGGGGTATATCAGAGAGAGATCGATGATTAAATCAGAGAGAGCGCGACAGTTAACAACAAGAGGGAACATCAGAAATAGGAGCAGGAGGCCATTCGGCCCCTCGAGCCTGCTCCACCATTCAATAAGATCACGGCTGATCTCCATATCCCTCGATTCCCCTTGATACCAAAAACCTATCCAAAAATATATTCAGAGACTGAGCCTCCACAGCTCTCTGAGGCAGAAAATTCCAAATATTCACCACCCTCTGAGTGAAGAAATTCCTCCTCATCTCAGTCCTAAATGGCCGGCCCCTTATCCTGAGACTGTGACCCCTGGTTCTAGACTCCCCAGCCCGGGGGGAAACAACCTCTCAGCATCTACCCTGTCAATCCCCCTCAGAATCTAGTGTGTTTCAATGAGATCCCCTCTCATTCTTCTAAACTCCAGAGAGTATCGGCCCATTCTACACAATCTCTCACCGGAAGACAGCCCTCTCATCCTCAGGATCAATCTGGTGAACCTTCGTTACACCGCCTCAAAGGCAAGTATATCCTTCCTTACATAAAGAGACCAAAACTGTACACAGTACTCCAGATTAAAAGTGTGGGACGGTTGATGAACAGTGGCAGACATTTAAGGAGATATTTCATAACTTGCAACAAAAATATATCCCGATGAGAAGGAAATAAGAGAAGGGATAACCATCCGTGGCTAACTAAGGAAATAAGGAATGGTATCAAATTGAAAACAAGGGCATACAATGTGGCCAAGACCAGTGGGAGGCCAGAGGATTGGGAAACTTTTACAAACCAGCAAAGAACGATTAAAAAAATAATAAAACGAGGGAAGATAGATTATGAAAGTAAACTAACACAAAATGTAAAAACAGATAGTAAGAATTTCTACAGGTACATAAAAAGGAAAAGAGTGGCTAAAGTAAATGTTGGTACCCTGGAGGATGAGACTGGAGAATTAATGGAGAACAGGGAACAGGCAGAGACGTTTAACAAATATTTTGTATTGGTCTTCACTGTAGAAGACACTAAAAACATCCCAATAATGGATAATCAAGGATCTATAGGGAGGGAGGAACTTAATACAATCACTTTCGCTAAAGAAGTAATACTGGGTAAAATAATGGGACTAAAGGTGGACAAGTCCCCTGGATCTGATGGCCTGCATCCTAGGGTCTTAAAAGCAGTGGCTGCAGAGATAGTGGATGCATTGGTTGTAATCTACCAAAATTCCCTGGATTCTGGGTCAGTCCCAGCGGATTGGAAAACTGCAAATGTAACGCCCCTATTTAAAAAAGGAGGCAGACAGAAAGCAGGAAACTATAGACCGGTTAGCCTAACATCTGTGCTTGGGAAAATGCTGGAGTCCATTATTAAGGAAGCAACAGCGAGACATTTGGTAAAGCAAAATTCAATCAGCAGAGTCAGCATGGTTTTATGAAAGGGAAATCGTGTTTGACAAATTTACTGGAGTTCTTTGAGGATGTAACGAGCAGGATGGATAAAGGGGGAACCAGTGGATGTGGTGTATTCGGATTTCCAGAAGGCATTTGACAAGGTGCCACATAAAAGGTTACTGCACAAGATAAAAGTTCACGGGGTTGGGGGTAATATACTAGCATGGATAGAGAATTGGCTCACTAACAGAAAACAGAGAGTCGGGATAAATGGGTCATTTTCCGGATTGGCAAACAGCGACTAGTGGGGTGCCGCAGGGATCAGTGCTGGGACCTCAACTATTTACAATCTATATTAATGACTAAGATGAAGGGACCGAGTGTAATGTAGACAAGTTTGCTGATGATACAAAGATTAGTGGAAAGCAAGTTGTGAGGAGGACACAAAAAATCTGCAAAGGGATACAGACAGGCTAAGTGAGTGGGCAAACATTTGACAGATGGAGTATAGTGTGGGAAAATGTGAGGTTATCCACTTTAGCTGAAAAAATAGAAAAGCAAATTATAATTTAAATGGAGAAAGATTACAAAGTGCTGAGGGACCTGGGGGTCCTTGTGCATGACACACAAAAAGTTAGTAAGCCTAGAAACATAGAAAATAGGTGCAGGAGTAGGCCATTCGGCCCTTCTAGCCTGCACCGCCATTCAATGAGTTCATGGCTGAACATTCAACTTCAGTAAAAGCAGGTACAGCATGTGATAAGGAAGGCCAATGGAATGTTGGCCTTTATTGCAAGGGGGATAGAGTTTAAATAGAACTAGTAATTGGAGTTTCTCTCCCAGGCGAACAACAATGTGGTTGCCTGGTTACGCGGACGCTGGCCTTGCTGCACTGCGGGGAAAAAGTCTACCTACCAGGAATCTCGGTAGGCCTCGTTAATCTTCTCTGAACTGCTTCCAATGCAAGTATATCCCTTTGGAGCGTGGGCAGAACATCGGCAGGGCCCTCTCAGAGGAGTGAGAATGTCGGGGCGGATGAGCGGCGAGTGTTTGTGGCGAGATGTGGTGAGAGATCGTGGCGGAGCTGTAATAGATGAGGGTAAGGGGCCCAGGAGAGGCGAGGGCCCAGGGGCAGCACGGACCAGCCCACACTGTGATATGTGCACACTGGGTCCGTGCAGCAGAGCAGGTCTCCAGTGGTCCTGGTTAACCCTTGCCACTGGACCCAGACCTCGCTCTGTCAAGCCCCGTGTGGTGGCTGGTGTGCAACGGTCACCCCACGTTAAAACAATCCACGCACAGGCATCTTCCACCCTTCAATTGGAGATCAGGACGGGAACATCGGGTCCTCCATTGAAACACCTGTGAACTCGTGGAAGCAGGTCATCCTCGTTCGAGGGACGGCCTATGATGATGGATAGAGTATAAAATCAGGGAGGTCCTGCTACAACTGTACAGGGTATTGATGAGGCCACACCTGGAGTACTGCGTACAGTTTTGGTCTCCGTATTTCAGGAAGGACCATCACCATCACAGGCAGTCCCTCGGAATCAAGGAAGACTTGCTTCCACTCTTACCATGATTCCTTAGGTGACTGAACAGTCCAATACGGGAATCACAGTCCCTGTCACAGGTGGGACAGACAGTGGTTGAGGGAAGGGGAGGGTGGGACTGGTTTGCCGCACGCTCCTTCCGCTGCCTGCGCTTGGTTTCTGCATGCTCTCGGTGATGAGACTCGAGGTGCTCAGCGCCCTCCCGGATGCACTTCTTCCACTCAGGGCGGTCTCTGGCCAGGGACTCTCAGGTGTCGGTGGGGATGTTGCACTTTATCAGGGAGGCTTTGAGGGTGTCCCTGTAACGTTTCCACTGCCCACCTTTGGCTCGTTTGCCGTGAAGGAGTTCCGAGTAGAGCGCTTGCTTTGGGAGTCTCGTGTCTGGCATGCGAACAATGTGGCCCTGCCCAGCGGAGCTGATCGAGTGTGGTCAGTGCTTCAATGCTGGGGATGAGGAAGGATATACTTGCCTTGGAGGCTGTTCAGAGAAGATTCACTAGGTTGATTCCGGAGATGAGGGGGTTGACTTAAGAAGATAGGTTGAGTAGTTTGGGCCTATATACATTGAAGTTCAGAAGAATGAGGGGGCTCAACAAGAGAGGATATTTACACTCTAGGGGAAACTAAAACTAGGGGACATAGAATAAGGGGCCGCCTATTTAAAACTGAGATGAGGAGGAACTTCTTCTCTGAGGGTTGTAAATCTGTGGAATTCTCTGCCCCAGAGAGCTGTGGAGGCTGGGTCATTGAATATATTTAAGGTGGAGATAGACAGATTTTTGAGCGAGAAGGGAGTAAAGGGTTATGGGGAGCGGGCAGGGAAGTGGAGCTGAGTCCATGATCAGATCAGCCATGATCTTATTGAATGGCGGAGCAGGCTCGAGGGGCCAAAGGGCCGATTCCTGCTCCTATTTCTTATGTTCTTATGTTCCAGGTGTGGTCTCACCAAGGCCCTGTACAGTCGTAGCAAGACTTCCCTACTCCTAGACTGCACCCCCTTGCAATAAAGGACACATGCCATTTGCCTTCCTCATTGCTAGCTGTACCTGCATGCTCACTTTCTGTGTCTTGTACAAGGGACCCCCAAATCTCTCTCAACACCAACATTTAAACATTTCTCACCATTTAACACATATTTTGTTTTTCTATTCTTGCTACAAAAGTGAATAACCTCACATTTCCCCACAGTACACTCCATCTGCCACCTTACTGTCCACAGAGTTAACGTTTTGGGTCGATGACCCTTCGTTAGAACTGAAACTCCGTTTCTCTCCACAGACGCTGACTGACCCGCTGAGATTTCCAGCCTTTTCGGGTTTTAGTTCAGATTCCAGCATCTGCAGTATTTGCTTTTGGATCTATTACACTCGGTCCCTTCACCCAGGTCATTAATATAGATTGTAAATAGCTGAGGCCCCAGCACTGATCTCTGCGGCACCCCACTAGTTACAGCCAGCCAACCTGAAAATGACCCGTTTATCCCGACTCTCTGTTTTGTGTCCGGTAACCAGTCCTCTATCCATGCTAATACATTACCTCCAGTCCCATGAGCCTTTATCTTGTGTAACAACCTTTTATGTGGCACCTTATCGAATGCCTTTTGGAAATCCAAATATACTACATCCACTGGTTCCCCTTTATCTATCATGCTAGGTACATCCTCAAACAACTGTAATAAAGTTGTCAAACATGATTTCCCTTTCATAAAACCATGTTGCCTCTGCCTGATCATGTTCTGATTATCTAAGTGCCCCGATACAAGTGATACCTCTCTTCTCCAGCACTCTCAGGACCTGGCCTGTGCCAAGTGAGGGATTTTACTGGATGAGGGGAAGTCATCGGCCGGGGGGGCGGGGGGGCAGTTGGCAGGCCAAGTGACCCGACCCCCCGGAGAGAGTGAGGAGTGACCCGACCCCCCCGGAGAGAGTGAGGAGTGACCCGACCCCCGGAGAGAGTGAGGAGTGACCCGACCCCCCCGGAGAGAGTGAGGAGTGACCCGACCCCCGGAGAGAGTGAGGAGTGACCTGACCCCCGGAGAGAGTGAGGAGTGACCCGACCCCCGGAGAGAGTGAGGAGTGACCCGACCCCCGGAGAGAGTGAGGAGTGACCCGACCCCCGGAGAGAGTGAGGAGTGACCCGACCCCCCCGGAGAGAGTGAGGAGTGACCCGACCCCCGGAGAGAGTGAGGAGTGACCCGACCCCCGGAGAGAGTGAGGAGTGACCCGACCCCCGGAGAGAGTGAGGAGTGACCCGACCCCCCCGGAGAGAGTGAGGAGTGACCCGACCCCCGGAGGGGGTGAGGAGTGACCCGACCCCCCCGGAGGGAGTGAGGAGTGACCCGACCCCCGGAGAGAGTGAGGAGTGACCCGACCCCCGGAGAGAGTGAGGAGTGACCCGACCCCCGGAGAGAGTGAGGAGTGACCCGACCCCCGGAGAGAGTGAGGAGTGACCAGACCCCCGGAGGGAGTGAAAAGTGACCCGACCCCCGGAGAGAGTGAGGAGTGACCCGACCCCCCCGGAGAGAGTGAGGAGTGACCCGACCCCCGGAGAGAGTGAGGACTACGTGTGCGGGAAGTGTGTCCACCTCCGGCTACTGACGGTCCGCGTTGCGGAGTTGGAGCTGAGGGTGGATTCACTCTGGAGCATCCACGATGCTGAGAATGACGTGAGTATCACGTGTAGCGAGTTGGTCTTACCGCAGGAGAAGGATCCACAGCCAGCTAGGGAATGGAAGACCAGCAGGAAGAGTAGTGCAAGGAAGGTAGTGCAGGGGTCCCCTGCGGTCATCCCACTGCAAAACAGATACACCGTTTTGAGTACTGTTGAGGGGGATGACTCATCAGGGGAGGGCAGCAGCAGCCAAGTTCATGGCACCGTGGCTGGCTCTGCTGCACAGGAGGGCAGGAAAAAGAGTGGGAGAGCGATAGTGATAGGGGATTCAATTGTAAGGGGGATAGATAGGTGTTTCTGCGGCCGCAACCGAGACTCCAGGATGGTATGTTGCCTCCCTGGTGCAAGGGTCAAGGATGTCTCGGAGCGGGTGCAGGACATTCTAAAAAGGGAGGGAGAACAGCCAGTTGTCGTGGTGCACATTGGTACCAACGACATAGGTAAAAAAAGGGATGAGTTCCTACGAAATGAATTTAAGGAGCTAGGAGCTAAATTAAAAAGTAGGACCTCAAAAGTAGTAATCTCGGGATTGCTACCAGTGCCACGTGCTAGTCAGAGTAGGAATCGCAGGATAGCTCAGATGAATACGTGGCTTGAGCAATGGTGCAGCAGGGAGGGATTCAAATTCCTGGGGCATTGGAACCGGTTCTGGGGGAGGTGGGACCAGTACAAACCGGATGGTCTGCACCTGGGCAGAATCGGAACCAATGTCCTAGGGGGAGTGTTTGCTAGTGCTGTTGGGGAGGAGTTAAACTAATATGGCAGGGGGATGGGAACCAATGCAGGGAGACAGAGGGAAACAAAAAGGAGGCAAAAACAAAAGACAGAAAGGAGATGAGGAAAAGTGGAGGGCAGAGAAACCCAAGGCAAAGAACAAAAAGGGCCATTGTATAGCAAAATTCTAAAAGGACAGAGGGTGTTAAAAAAACAAGCCTAAAGGCTTTGTGTCTTAATGCAAGGAGTATCCGCAATAAGGTGGATGAATTAACTGTGCAAATAGATGTTAACAAATATGATGTGATTGGGATTACGCAGACGTGGCTCCAGGATGATCAGGGCTGGGAACTCAACATCCAGGGGTATTCAACATTCAGGAAGGATAGAATAAAAGGAAAAGGAGGTGGGGTAGCATTGCTGGTTAAGGAGGAGATTAAGGCAATAGTTAGGAAGGACATTAGCTTGGATGATGTGGAATCTATATGGGTAGAGCTGCAGAACACCAAAGGGCAAAAAACGTTAGTGGGAGTTGTGTACAGACCTCCAAACAGTAGTAGTGATGTTGGGGAGGGCATCAAACATGAAATTAGGGGTGCGTGCAATAAAGGTGCAGCAGTTATAATGGGTGACTTTAATATGCACATAGATTGGGCTAACCAAACTGGAAGCAATACGGTGGAGGAGGATTTTCTGGAGTGCATAAGGGATGGTTTTTTAGACCAATATGTCGAGGAACCAACTAGGGGGGAGGCCATCTTAGACTGGGTGCTGTGTAATGAGAGAGGATTAATTAGCAATCTCGTTGTGCGAGATCCCTTGGGGAAGAGTGACCATAATATGGTGGAATTCTGCATTGGGATGGAGAATGAAACAGTTAATTCAGAGACCATGGTCCAGAACTTAAAGAAGGCTAACTTTGAAGGTATGAGGCGTAATTGGCTGGGATGGATTGGCGAATGATACTTAAGGGGTTGACTGTGGATGGGCAATGGCAGACATTTAGAGACCGCATGGATGAACTACAACAATTGTACATTCCTGTCTGGCATAAAAATAAAAAAGGGAAGGTGGCTCAACCGTGGCTATCAAGGGAAATCAGGGATAGTATTAAAGCCAAGGAAGTGGCATACAAATTGGCCAGAAATAGCAGCGAACCTGGGGACTGGGAGAAATTTAGAACTCAGCAGAGGAGGACAAAGGGTTTGATTAGGGCAGGGAAAATGGAGTATGAGAAGAAGCTTGCAGGGAACATTAAGACGGATTGCAAAAGTTTCTATAGATATGTAAAGAGAAAAAGGTTAGTAAAGACAAACGTAGGTCCCCTGCAGTCAGAATCAGGGGAAGTCATAACGGGGAACAAAGAAATGGCGGACCAATTGAACAAGTACTTTGGTTCGGTATTCACGAAGGAGGACACAAACAACCTTCCGGTTATAAAAGGGGTCGGGGGGTCTAGTAAGGAGGAGGAACTGAGGGAAATCCTTATTAGCCGGGAAATTGTGTTGGGGAAATTGATGGGATTGAAGGCCGATAAATCCCCAGGGTCTGATGGACTGCATCCCAGAGTACTTAAGGAGGTGGCCTTGGAAATAGCGGATGCATTGACAGTCATTTTTCAACATTCCATTGACTCTGGATCAGTTCCTATAGAGTGGAGGGTAGCCAATGTAACCCCACTTTTTAAAAACAGGGAATTATAGACCGGTCAACCTGACATCGGTAGTGGGTAAGATGATGGAATCAATTATTAAGGATGTCATCGCAGCGCATTTGGAAAGAGGTGACATGATAGGTCCAAGTCAGCATGGATTTGTGAAAGGGAAATCATGCTTGACAAATCTTCTGGAATTTTTTGAGGATGTTTCCAGTAGAGTGGACAAGGGAGAACCAGTTGATGTGGTATATTTGGACTTTCAGAAGGCTTTCGACAAGGTCCCACACAAGAGATTAATGTGCAAAGTTAAAGCACATGGGATTGGGGGTAGTGTGCTGACATGGATTGAGAACTGGTTGTCAGACAGGAAGCAAAGAGTAGGAGTAAATGGGTACTTTTCAGAATGGCAGGCAGTGACTAGTGGGGTACCGCAAGGTTCTGTGCTGGGGCCCCAGCTGTTTACATTGTACATTAATGATTTAGACGAGGGGATTAAATGTAGTATCTCCAAATTTGCGGATGACACTAAGTTGGGTGGCAGTGTGAGCTGCGAGGAGGATGCTATGAGGCTACAGAGTGACTTGGATAGGTTAGGTGAGTGGGCAAATGCATGGCAGATGAAGTATAATGTGGATAAATGTGAGGTTATCCACTTTGGTGGTAAAAACAGAGAGACAGACTATTATCTGAATGGTGACAGATTAGGAAAAGGGGAGGTGCAACGAGACCTGGGTGTCATGGTACATCAGTCATTGAAGGTTGGCATGCAGGTACAGCAGGCGGTTAAGAAAGCAAATGGCATGTTGGCCTTCATAGCGAGGGGATTTGAGTACAGGGGCAGGGAGGTGTTGCTACAGTTGTACAGGGCCTTGGTGAGGCCACACCTGGAATATTGTGTACAGTTTTGGTCTCCTAACCTGAGGAAGGACATTCTTGCTATTGAGGGAGTGCAGCGAAGATTCACCAGACTGATTCCCGGGATGGTGGGACTGACCTATCAAGAAAGACTGGATCAACTGGGCTTGTATTCACTGGAGTTCAGAAGAATGAGAGGGGATCTCATAGAAACATTTAAAATTCTGACAGGGTTAGACAGGTTAGATGCAGGAAGAATGTTCCCAATGTTGGGGAAGTCCAGAACCAGAGGTCACAGTCTAAGGATAAGGGATAAGACATTTAGGACCGAGATGCGGAGGAACTTCTTCACCCAGAGAGTGGTGAACCTGTGGAATTCTCTACCACAGAAAGTTGTTGAGGCCAATTCACTAAATATATTCAAAAAGGAGTTAGATGAGGTCCTTACTACTCGGGGGATCAAGGGGTATGGTGAGAAGGCAGGAGTGGGGTACTGAAGTTGAATGTTCAGCCATGAACTCATTGAATGGCGGTGCAGGCTAGAAGGGCCGAATGGCCTACTCCTGCACCTATTTTCTATGTTTCTATGTGACCCGACCCCCCCGGAGAGAGTGAGGAGTGACCCGACCCCCGGAGAGAGTGAGGAGTGACCCGACCCCCGGAGGGAGTGAGGAGTGACCCGACCCCCGGAGGGAGTGAGGAGTGACCAGACCCCCGGAGAGAGTGAGGAGTGACCCGACCCCCGGAGAGAGTGAGGAGTGACCCGACCCTCGGAGGGAGTGAGGAGTGACCAGACCCCTCGGAGGGAGCGAGGAGTGACCCGACCCTCGGAGGGAGCGAGGAGTGACCCGACCCTCTGAGGGAGTGAGGAGTGACCCGACCCCCGGAGGGAGTGAGGAGTGACCAGACCCCCGGAGGGAGTGAGGAGTGACCAGACCCCCGGAGGGAGCGAGGAGTGACCCGACCCTCTGAGGGAGTGAGGAGTGACCAGACCCCCGGAGAGAGTGAGGAGTGACCCGACCCCCGGAGAGAGTGAGGAGTGACCCGACCCTCGGAGGGAGTGAGGAGTGACCAGACCCCTCGGAGGGAGAGCTGGGCGAGGAGTGACCCGACCCTTGGAGGGAGCGAGGAGTGACCCGACCCTCGGAGGGAGTGAGGAGTGACCCGACACCCGGAGGGAGTGAGGAGTGACCCGACCCCCGGAGGGAGCGAGGAGTGACCCGACCCTCGGAGGGAGCGAGGAGTGACCCGACCCTCTGAGGGAGTGAGGAGTGACCCGACCCCCGGAGGGAGTGAGGAGTGACCAGACCCCCGGAGGGAGCGAGGAGTGACCCGACCCCCGGAGGGAGTGAGGAGTGACCCGACCCCCGGAGAGAGTGAGGAGTGACCCGACCCCCGGAGAGAGTGAGGAGTGACCCGACCCCCGGAGAGAGTGAGGAGTGACCCGACTCCCGGAGGGAGTGAGGAGTGACCCGACCCCCGGAGAGAGTGAGGAGTGACCCGACCCTCGGAGGGAGCGAGGAGTGACCCGACCCTCTGAGGGAGTGAGGAGTGACCCGACCCCCGGAGGGAGTGAGGAGTGACCTGACCCCCGGAGAGAGTGAGGAGTGACCCGACCCCCGGAGGGGGTGAGGAGTGACCCGACCCCCGGAGGGGGTGAGGAGTAACCCGACCACTGGAGGGGGTGACGAGTGACCAGACCCCCAGAGAGAGTGAGGAGTGACCCGACCCCCGGAGGGGGTGAGGAGTGACCCGACCCCCGGAGAGAGTGAGGAGTGACCGACACCCGGAGGGAGTGAGGAGTGACCCGACCCCCGGAGGGAGTGAGGAGTGATCAGACCCCCGGAGAGAGTGAGGAGTAACCCGACCCCTGGAGGGGGTGAGGAGTGACCAGACCCCCGGAGAGAGTGAGGAGTGACCAGACCCCCGGAGAGAGTGAGGAGTGACCCGACCCCCGGAGAGAGTGAGGAGTGACCCGACCCCCGGAGGGAGTGAGGAGTGACCCGACCCCCGGAGGGGGTGAGGAGTGACCCGACCCCCGGAGAGAGTGAGGAGTGACCCGACCCCCGGAGGGGGTGAGGAGTGACCCAACCCCCGGAGGGAGTGAGGAGTGACCCAACCCCCGGAGGGAGTGAGGAGTGACCCGACCCCCAGAGAGAGTGAGGAGTGACCCGACCCCCGGAGAGAGTGAGGAGTGACCAGACCCCCGGAGGGAGTGAGGAGTGACCCGAACCCCGGAGAGAGTGAGGAGTGACCCGACCCCCGGAGGGAGTGAGGAGTGACCCGACCCCCGGAGAGAGTGAGGAGTGACCAGACCCCCGGAGGGAGTGAGGAGTGACCCGACCCCCGGAGAGAGTGAGGAGTGACCCGACCCCCGGAGAGAGTGAGGAGTGACCCGACCCCCGGAGAGAGTGAGGAGTGACCCGACCTCCGGAGAGAGTGAGGAGTGACCCGACCCCCGGAGGGGGTGAGGAGTGACCCGACCCCCGGAGGGAGTGAGGAGTGACCCGACCCCCGGAGGGAGGGAGGAGTGACCCGACCCCCGGAGGGGGTGAGGAGTGACCCGACCCCCGGAGGGGGTGAGGAGTGACCAGACCCCCTGGGAGTGAGGAGTGACCAGACCCCCGGAGGGAGTGAGGAGTGACCCAACCCCTTGGAGGGAGAGCTGGGTGAGGAGTGACCCGACCCCCGGAGGGAGTGAGGAGTGACCAGGCCCCCGGAGGGAGTGAGGAGTGACCCGACCCCCGGAGGGAGTGAGGAGTGACCCGACCCCCGGAGGGGGTGAGGAGTGACCAGACCCCTCGGAGGGAGCGAGGAGTGAACCGACCCCCGGAGGGGGTGAGGAGTGACCCGACCCCCGGAGGGAGTGAGGAGTGACCCGACCCCCGGAGGGAGTGAGGAGTGACCCGACCCCCGGAGGAGGTGAGGAGTGTCCCGACCCCCGGAGGGAGTGAGGAGTGACCAGGCCCCTGGAGGGAGCGAGGAGTGACCCGACCCCCGGAGGGGGTGAGGAGTGACCCGACCCCTGGAGGGGGTGAGGAGTGACCAGACCCCTCGGAGGGAGCGAGGAGTGACCCGACCCCCGGAGGGGGTGAGGAGTGACCCGACCCCCGGAGGGAGTGAGGAGTGACCAGACCCCTTGGAGGGAGAGCTGGGCGAGGAGTGACCCGACCCCAGGAGGGAGTGAGGAGTGACCAGACCCTCGGAGGGAGTGAGGAGTGGCCTGACCCTGTTACCACGTCCTTAACAATAGATTCTAGCATTTTCCCTATGACCGATGTCAGGCTAACTGGTCTGTAGTTCCCTGTTTTATCTCTCCCTCCTTTCTTGATTAGCGGAGTTATATTTTCTATCTTCCAATCCGCTGGGAACGTTCTAGGATCTGGGGAATTTTGAAAGATCCAAACCAATGTATCCAGTATCTCTGCAGCCATCTCTCTTCGAACCCCAGGGTGTACGCCGGTCAGGTCCAGGGGAATTTGTCGGGTTTTAGTCCCATTAGTTTCTCGAGAACTTTTTCTGTGCTGATATTAATGACATTAAATTTCTTACCCTCACTAGACCCTTGGTTCCCCACCATTTTAGGTTTGCTTTTTGCGTCTTCTACTGTGAAGACAGATACACAATATTTGTTTAACGTATCTGCCATTTCCTTCTTCCCCATAATTTCTCCTGCCTCAGCCTCTAAGTCACCAATGTTTACTTTTGCTACTCCTTTCCTATTTACACACTTGTACACGCTCTGACAATCTGTTCTGAGATTTCTGGCTAGTTTTCTCTCAGTCTATTATTTCTCTTTTTATCAATTTCTTGCTCACCCTTTGCTGGTTTCTGAAACTCTCCCAATCTTCAGGACTACTAATATTCTTTGCAACATTATAAGTTTCTGCTTTCAATCTAATGCTATCCTTACCTTTTTTAGTTAGCCACGAATAGATCACTTTTCCTGCGGAGTTTTTGTTTCTCAATGGAATGTATTTTTGTTGAGAATTATGAAATATTTCTTGAAATGCTTATCTACTGCCATATCATTTAATCTATTGGTCCAATTCATCTATTTTTAAAATCAGAGAGAGAGATCACCGTTTATATCAGAGAGAGAGAGAGCGGGAACGGAGGTTATACCAGAGAGAGAGAGAGAGAGAGAGAGAGAGAGGGATCGGAGGTTATATCAGAGAGAGAGAGAGAGAGGGATCGGAGGTTATACCAGAGAGAGAGAGAGAGAGAGAGAGAGAGAGAGAGAGAGAGAGGGATCGGAGGTTATATCAGAGAGAGAGAGAGAGAGAGAGAGAGGGATCGGTGGTTATATCAGAGAGAGAGAGAGAGGGATCGGAGGTTATATCAGAGAGAGAGAGAGAGATCAGAGGTTATACCAGAGAGAGAGAGAGAGAGAGAGAGGGATCGGAGGTTATATCAGAGAGAGAGAGAGAGAGATCGGTGGTTATATCAGAGAGAGAGAGAGAGAGAGAGAGAGAGAGAGGGATCGGAGGTTATATCAGAGAGAGAGGGAGAGGTATCGGAGGTTATATCAGAGAGAGAGAGAGAGAGAGAGAGGGATCGGAGGTTATATCAGAGAGAGAGAGAGAGAGAGAGAGAGAGGTATCGGAGGTTATATCAGAGAGAGAGAGAGA